>NC_073399.1:10454073-10725694 GCF_028641065.1 Leucoraja erinaceus | reverse complement strand
GTTAATTTCCATTTATTCACAACCACTGAATATGGATAATGTTAGTAAAGACATCTAATTTGTTGAAATATCAGAGCAGCCACTTGAACTATATAAATAATAGTAAATTATTTGGGGTTTGCATGCCTTCTGTGTTAAACATATGTGATGAATAATCAATAGAATCCTTGAACCATTCAGCAGCATATGTGGAAGAAAAGTGGACATGATTTAGATTGAACAACCTTTAGTTTTACTGGCTTTATGATTCATGGCTTGTTACCAGACTCAATGTTGTCTGTTCTGTTAGTGCCGGTCATTAAGGACAAAGTTGGTAAAGTAGGCAGCCTAAATAATTACAGGCCCATAGCTTTAGCCAGCATATTGTCAAAAGTTTTAGAAAGAGTTCTGCTGGATAGAATAAATTAGTTTGTTAACTCCACAGATAACCAGTTTGGCTTTAAAGCTAAACATGGCACTGACTTATGCATATATGCCCTAAAGGAGATTGTAAACAAATATAGAGGCAAAAACTCTTCAATCCTTATGTGCTTTATTGATGCTTCCAAAATCTTTGACCATGTTAATCACAGAAAGCTGTTTTGTAAAGTGAGTCAAAGAGGGGTGCCTAAATACATTGTGAGAATTCTGGCCTACTGGTATGCCCACCAGACTATGCAAATAAAATGGGGCAATAGGGTCTCAGCCCCATTTGGGGTTAGCAATGGTGTTAGACAAGGGGGAATTTTGTCCCCAGTCATTTTTAATCTATATATTGATGATCTGTCCAAACAATTGAAAGCCTGTAATACTGGGTGCATGATTGGTAATATTTTAGTGAACCATATTATGTATGCAGATGATCTTGTGATCTTTAGTCCATCTAGTGCTGGTCTCCAGCAGCTCCTTACTATATGTTCTGTGTATGGTGTGGAACATGATATTAAATATAATGTTAGTAAGAGTGCTGTTATAATCTGTAGAACCAAAGAGGATAAATGTCTAAAATGTCCTGATTTCAAATTGTCTGACAATAATCTTAGTCTTTGTAATAAGGTAACATATCTAGGGCATTTTATTACAGAACAAATGACAGATGATGAGGATATTTATAGGCAACAACGCATGCTGTATGTACAGGCGAATATTCTCTTGCGTAAATTTGGTGCGTGTGCAGATGTGGTGAAGATGTCGCTATTTAGAGCATACTGCACACCACTCTACACTGCGCACCTGTGGTCGAACTATGGAAAGACACGTTTGCAGAGACTAAAGGTGGCACATAACGATGCCATGAGAAAACTGCTAAGGAAACCTAGATGGTTTAGTGCCAGTAATATGTTTATGGCTGCAGGAGTCAGTACTTCAGAAGCTATCCTAAGAAATCACATGTATAAATTCATTTGCAGGATAAATGACTCTAAAAATGTAATTCTTGTGGCCTTGTCAAACATAAGATTAGCACTACACGCTACGAATCCCAGCTGTGGAGACACTGGTATCGTTGTCTCGTTGTAGGACATTGATCATTCTTTTAATCTGGATTTTTAACTGATGTATTGTGGTTTTTTTAAATATAATTTATAATGCTTTTATGTGATATACTTAGATTTTATATGTACTTTATGATATTTTTTAATATGCAATGCATTTTTTAATGTAATGTTGCCCCTTGTCTGGACCTCGAATCCATAATAAAGTTTATTATTATTATTATTATTATTATTACCTGGCTAAACACTTCCAGCATTTTCTGTTTCAATTTCAGATTTACAATTTTATAATTCTTCAAAGTGTTTATATATTTTATGTTTCAAACCAAAGTAATTTATAGTGAATAAAGCTCCACCTTAATATATTCTGTCTACTTTTAGACCCATGGCAGTCAGTTCATATTGATGACCTTCGGAAATCGAAAGACATGTTTACAGATCTGACGGCTTTCAAAGGGATTACTATTAGCCAGCTTTTCGGCAGAGACCCAGGGGAGCCTGAATGTATGTGCTTAATATTTTTCTTTTTTTAGAATTTCGTTCGCTTCTATATGATCTCCATAAAATTTCAATTATGCTAATATGAATTGGGATATAGTTGGTGTAACGTCAACAAGTGTGGAGAGGGCAGGAGTTGCTGTTTGTAGATGGTGCAGTTCTGGATTTGGCTTTTGGAAATAAATCTGGGCATTGGAGAAAGTATTGATAGGGGAGCATTTTTATGATGATGATCTGACAGCATCTGTTGCGTCCAAACTGTTAATGTTTTTGGTCAGAAATTCAAAAATTTAGAAAACAGACATGCTTTAAATTTAAAAAAAAATGCAAGTGTTGCAGAAAATCAAAAGCATATTTATGCTAGATGGAGACCTAGGGAAAATAAATCACATAGATTGGTGATGGTTGATGACACAGGTTGGTGACATACAGTAGATTGGTATTATCAATTCTATGTCATTCATTTTATTTTGGTTTCCATCTCATTAAGGGTGTTCCCTGAATTACATAACAACTATTTTTTTGGTGACAAGAAAATTATTGGAACTTTATAAACTTTAATTTCAAAAGGCACACATTAATCAAGGAAATTAATCATGTACTTGTAAAGGATATTCATGTATGGATAAAATGTTTGCATGCAGTTCTGGGTGTCATGGTACAGGAATTATGAGATGATGATAAAGAAAGTTAAGCGAGTTATTAACATATGTCAATGAATTTTAGAATTTGTGTGTTATAGTTAGGCCAATATTTATTGTCCATTGTTTAAAGATTTTTGGGAAGACCATGGTGAGCTGTGTTCTTGAACAGCTACCCTTCTGAAGGTATGACATTGACCTGGCATCAATTAAAAGCAACAACTTCTGATTTGGACAGAATGATGATAACTTGGATATGAGCATCGGGGAAGTGGGTGCAAACATTTCTTGGTGATTCAGGATGTACGTTTGGGGATGTGTTGAAGACGTCCTGGCATGTTGCTGCAGTGTATGGCTAGTTGTCGAAGAAGTGGATGCTTAAAGTAGTGAATCAGCAGTTAATCAAATTAAGTAACAGCTTGATGATCTTGAATCAGACCACCATCAAATGAATTGCTGGCTGATGTTGCTCAAGCTGCATTCAACTAAGGAAGAATATGTTGTTACACTCTTGATTTGTATTTTGTTTTCAGAGGAAAGGCTTTGAGTATGTGTTAGAGGGAACAGCAGATGTTGGTTTACACCAAAGGCACACACAAAATGTTGGAGTAACTCAGCGGATCATTCATTATCTCTGGAGAAAAGGAATAGGTGACATTTCAGGTCAAGACCCTTCATCAGAAGTGGTCTCGACCCAAAACGTCACCTATTCCTTTTCTCCAAAGGCTTTGAAGTTTGGTTGATAATTGTTCAATTGATGAGTGAACTGATGTCAATTCATTCAAATCATCTTTTTAAGAATGAAATGTGTGTATTTAACCAATATCTGTTTGTATTTCAGCCATGATTGTTGATCAGGAGGAAGAGATTCTTGTAAGTATTTTAATTCTTTTGGTGATCGTTTTCTTGGAATCACTGCAGTATTGTACATTGTCAATGTCTCTGAAAATCCTGATATTAAGCTTTTGATTTTGATATTTCTGAAGAATGATGTAAAACACAGTTTAGCAGGTTTGATTTGGCTTTTCAAAATCCCAGGAGAGAAGAAGAAACCTAAAATAGTACAGATGGAAAACTAGATTGTTTAAGATTGGTAATGAACAATTTGAACGTACTGCATGTAATAAGTTCTATATATATACCTTTTCTATATGGTTTGCTAATTTATAAACATTGTTACAAAAATAGCTTTTTTTGTTTTAATAAGGATAAAACAAAGATACTGGATACAACTTCCCTCATAAGGAATTGTGTGCAGTCTGCTGTTAGCATGCTGAGAGATCTTCATCGGAGTTCAAGTCGCAGCACCACACGAGTTGAAATCCTGCTTTCTCTGTTAAGAGAAGATGTTGAATTCAAAGGTTTGTTGTTAATGTCTTTACATTAATCCGTTTTATGTCTAAAATGATAATTTAAATATTAACAACATTGTCAAAATTTATAATAACGGCAAATAATCGGCACTAACATTGATTACAGGATAAGTTCATACACAGGCAATTAAATGTGGAAGTCTAAAATTTGCTGTCAGAAGTATTATGTTCTTATTTTAGTATACAGGTGCACAACCTTTTATCCGAAAGCCTTGGGACCAGACACCTTTCGTAATTCAGAATTTGTCGGTCTTCGGAATGGAAATTTTTTTGCGTAGATTTTAATGGCTGGCTCAGTGCTCGGCTCATATTGATCCCGGCAGAAGAAGTTGGAGCGGGGCTGGGCTGGGCTGGGCTGCTGCTGGCTGTGGGTCTCTCGGTTCTCCGTGCTTGCGGTGGGCCTGGTGGTCGACGTCCAATTGGTCCTGACGTCTCCGGTGACTGCACAGACCTGCAGCCATCGACGTCGTGAAGACAGTACAAAGCCCCCACGCCGGTGAAATGAGCGGGGAGCTGGAGAGGGGAGGGAAAGGGTCACACACATGGCCGGGAAGCAGAGGGGTGTAGGTGGGGTGAAATTGAAGGGAGCGACAATCTGCTGCTGCCTGCCCGCTAAGTTTAAAAGTTCCCACGCAAGACTCACGATACACTGTGTATCGTGTCTACCGTGGGACCTTTTTAACTCAGCGGGCAGGCAGCAGCATATTGTCAATTATTAACCCTCCCGCGCAATATACCCTCACCTCTTTTATGAATGGGGATTTAGTTCCCCTATCTTCGAGGACCGACCAGAGGTTCCGCTGTCACCTCTGCGGGCCGCCCTCGGTGAACGTCCTGTCTCCCTGTCCCTGGGATAGTAGGGGGCGATCAAACAGCACAATATCCCACTCCCTCTCCAACGCGACCCCAAGAACAAGATCCCACACTATCAGCTTCTGCCCATACACTGCGTGTTCCTCTGAAGTTGGAACGGGGCTGGGCTGGAGTTGCTGATCTGGGATCTCCGTGCTTGCAGTGGGCCTGGGGGTCGGTGTCCCGATGAGAGGGCGCAGCTCGGGCTGTGGGCGAACTACCACTTGTCGCCGTAGCGGCCCATCGGGGAGCGGCTTCTGGTGGTCCTGACGTCTCCGGCCAGTTTGCAGTTTTCCTCTGGAGTTGGAACGGGGCTGGGCTGCTGCTGGCTGTGGGTCTCTGGGTTCTCCGTGCTTGCAGTGGGCCTGGGGGTCGGTGTCCCGTTGGTCCTGACGTCTCCGGTGACTGCACTGCGCTGCTAGAATCGCCGACGTGAAGGCAGTGCAAAGCCCCCGCGCCGGTGCAATGAGCGGGGAGCTGGAGAGGGGAGGGAAGGGGTCACACACATGGCCGGGAAGCAGAGGGGTGTAGGTGGGGTGAAACTGAAGGGAGCGACAATTTGCTGCTGCCTGCACGCTAAGTTTAAAAGTTCCCATGCAAGACTCACGATACACTGTGTATCGTGTCTACCATGGGAACTTTTTAACCCAGCGGGCAGGCAGCAGCATATTGTCAATTATTAACCCTCCCGCGCAATATACCCTCACCTCTTTTATGAATGGGGATTTAGTTCCCCTATCTTCGAGGACCGACCGGAGGTTCCGCTGTCACCTCTGCGGGCCGCCCTCGATGAACGTTTTCAAGGACCAAAAAAATGTCGCTATTCGGAGGTTTTCGTTATTTGGATCGTCGGATAAAAGGTTGTGCACCTGTATCTGATATTTTTGAAACAACTATCACCTAACCCATAATGGCCATTTGTCCAAATGAGCAATCTTGCAAAAAAAAAGCAAAACATTAGATGATGACAGAAACATTAGGGATTGCAGTTGCTGGTATCTTGAGCAAAACAAGTGCTGGAGGAACTCAGTGGGCCAGGCAGCATCTGGAGGAAGAAAACAGACAATGTGCGGTGTTCAGTGTATGCAAATGAATACCTATATCAGTAATCAGTTTTGAATCTCAATTTTATTTTTTTGTGTAGCTTCATTCCTGGCATTGATGAAGCAAAGGTTGCACTCCCTTCTGGTGAAACGTGATGAGGAATCTTTCAGTGCAACTGAGTGGATGCTACGGGAAGCCTCAAATGTTGAAGCCCTTCAGGAAGGTGGCACTTTCAGGTAAACTCAAGGACGCCCCCTGGTCTCTGAAACCATACAACATTTTTAAAATATGAAATGAATTATTGAAAAAACATATGTAGAATATCATTCCAAAGCAAACAAAAATTGTGTGCTTGTTGGAGAGAGTATCTAAATACACCATTACCAACTTTAATTGCAGCAATGGAATGGAGGTTCATTTAATAATTCATTTAAATTAATGTATTCTTCATATTCAATGTGAATCTGAGGTTAAAAGTAGCTTGGCTAATTGGCACCATTGACCCATTCTTACGTACTAGTGTTTCCATTCAAACACAGCACCTCCCTGGGAGAAATGGATCAATAAATTTACCTCCACATTGCAGGTACTTTAAAAAAACGTTTCCTGAAATTGCATCATTTAATGTGATGGTCTAGTACCATGTACAATATTATTCCTCATTCTTGCTTAATTTTCATTCCTCTTCATTTCTACTTACCAGCACAGTAATTTATTTTGCTGTGCTTATGCAATTTTCATTGTAGATGTATGTTCAGTTTGAAAGATGCCGGAATGTTTAGAGGATGCTCTTAGATGGAATTGTGTTACAAATGTCACAAAACCCAAGCAGATTGAATCAACTTACCAAATGTAATTTCTTGTTTCTTGATTTAATTTTCTATTTACACGCACAATTTTAATTTATTGTGCCAATTTGCATTGGTAGAATAATATTGCTGCCCATCCTTCTTCCATCGTGTACCCTCCTCACCAGCTACCACCAAATAATCTATTGTGTTCCTGAAGAGATTGGATTCATCCAACAACAACACTTGATATATTGCATATGTCTTATATTTAATAATCGTCAAGGTTATCTTAGCTTTGGGATTCATACTTTAAAAAAACGTTAATTTTTGCTTCACAGACACACACTTTGGAAGCGAATTCAAACAGTAGTAACACCTCTTCTGGCACAGATAATCTCTGTTATAGACCGAGACTGTAACTTAAATTTGTTACGTGATGATACTCCTTTATTTGTACGAAAGCTATGGATGAACATTTTTAATGATGCAAATCTCTTGGATCTTCCTTACAACAGAACTATCTTCAGGTTAGTATTTATATTGAAAGGAAAGTCAGTATTTCAAAAAGATCAGAATTGATTAAGATTTGTATTTTTCTGTTTCTATTTTATGAATATATGAATTAGGAGCAAGAATAGACTGCTCAACTCCTCAAGCTCAACCACCCCACCTATAACATATTGGAATCTTCCTGCCTTGTTTACAAAATATTCAAATTCTGCTTCTGATGCTCTCTGCTGGGGAAATAATTGTACTCATACGCTTCTGAGAAAAAAATCACTTCATCTTTGTCATAAGTAGGCAACCTGTCATTTTGTAAAATGAGAGGTTGCCTATTTATGACAAAGATAACGTGATTTTTTACCCCCATAATTGGGTAGATTAGTGTTTTTAGTATATTCAATTGTTTAAGTTTTCTGATTGTACCGTACAGATCTTGATAATTTTCTAACAGTCGTAGACTAAAATCAGGCACGTGTTAATGAGGAGTGGAATAGCTAGAGTCACCTCACAGGACATGAATATCATCCAGCGCCAGTGAAAATTAGAATTGACATAAATCAAGAGACATGTTTGAGGTGCTGTATTACATTTTTTTAATATAATCCAGAGAAATTGTATTTATTCTTTTGACAGTTTGGAATCTGAAATTGTTGTCCACAATTATATGAAGATGGACGTACTAAATATTAGCAATGAGCTTCCTTTCAGTTGGAGAATAAAGGAGTTTCTGGATGAGCTATGGATTCAAGCCCAATACATGGAAGGTATTAGCAATTATGTTGTGATTAACATATCGTTCACATTGAGCTCTGAATAATGGAGCAGACAGCGCACAGAAATTCACGATAAATCAATGAGAACACGGGCAGTTCGCAAAAACTGGTGAGGAGAAAGATTAGGCAAACACTAGTGATAGTGTATTTGACATAGCCTAATGAATTTTAGGTTGCCTTTCCAAACTTTACACATGCGAGAGTGGTCAAAATAACAAAAACCTTTAGTATCAAAGAGACAAATTGGAAAACAATATTGGCCCAGCAGAATCAGAAGGTTATGGCCAACATTGCTTTTGTCACTAGATGAGTGCCTGCTTTGGGATTCTGCAGATAACATTGAACATTGTAGATGACAGATATGTGGTAGCTGGAATTAAATTCAGAAAAGTGTGAATGAAATATTTTGGGAAAGAAAAATAAGATATCAGCTAGGCAAGTTCACTTGCCACAGTAAACGGCAGGACCTTAGGGAGTGTTATAAAACAGGGATCTCAGAGTGAAGGTACATAGTTCTATGAAAGTAGTGTAACTGGTAGATAAGGCAGTCAAGCAGGCTTTCAGTACATTGGCCATCATCAGTCAGGCTATTGTGTATAGAAATTGGAATGTTATGTTACAATTGTACAAAACATTGGTGAGGCCATGTTTGGTGTATTGTATTCAGTTGTGGTCACCCTGCTATAGGAAGGATGTCGTTAATTTGGTCCGAGAAGAGTTACGAGGCTGCTGCCAGAACTTGAAGGCCTGAGCAAGAGGGAGAGGTTGGGCAGGCTGGGACTTTATTCCTTGGAGCTCAGGAGGCTGAAGTTGTGATCTTATAGAAGTGTACAAAAAGATAGGTTTAATGCACAGTGTCTTTTACCCAGAGTAGGGGAATCAAGAACCATAAGAAATCAGGTGAGCAGGGACAAATTTCATAGGAACCTGAGGGGCAACTTTTTCACATAGAAGGTTGTGGGTAGATGGAACAATCTGCCAGATGAGGTAATTGAGGCATCTTTTAAATAACAAAATTTAAAAGACATTTGACCAGGTGCATGGCTGGCAAAGGTTTGGAGGGATATGGGCGAAGCGCGGGCAGGTGGGACTAACGTAGATGGCAAGTTGGGCTGAAGGGCCTGTGTCCATGTTGTTGGATTCTATGGCAAATGTCATTTAACTGATGTCAGCCTGAAGACTAAGTCTGAAGAAGGGTCTCGACCCGAAAAGTCACCTATTCCTTTACTCCAGAGATGCGGCCTTATCCGCTGAGTTACTCCAGTATTTTGTGTTTATTTCGTTCAGACTGAAAGGTCTGAATGACAATAAAGGAAATTCAATTCAATTCAATTCAATTATCTTCAATCATCTACTCTATTATTTTAACTATGTTGTCCTGGGCAACAATACAATGAGGCTAATGTGAATAATAAATATTGTAAAATTGTGCTGAAGAAATGTGTGCCAAGATAATGCAAGTAGGAGTAGAAATGACAGGATCACATATTTTGGATCAATATGTGGCTTGAGAGATGGTGTAAGGTGTAGGGATTCATATTCGTGGGACATTGGAATCATGGATGCATTGGTGATAATTTTCCAATGTTCTATAGACTGGATCAATTCCTGTGGACTGCGGGGTAGCTAATGTAACCACCCTTTTGAAAAAAGGAGGGAGAGAAAACACAGAATTATAGACCAATTAGCCTGACATTTGTAGTGGGGAAATGTTTAAGAAGATGCTGGAAAATCAAAGGTAGACAAAAATGCTGGAGAAACTCAGCGGGTGAGGCAGCATCTATGGAGCGAAGGAAATAGGTGACGTTTCGGGTCTGAAGAAGAGTCTCGACCCGAAACGTCGCCTATTTCCTTCGCTCCATAGATGCAAAATTAAAGATGTAATACCAGCACATTTGGAAAGCAGTGATGGAATTGGTCAAAGTCAGCATGGATTTATGAAGGGGAAATCATGCTTGACTAATCTTTTGGAATTTTTTGAGGATGTAACAAGTAGAATGGATAAGGGAGAGCCAGTGGATGTTTTTACCTGGAATTTCGAAAAGCCTTTGACAAGGTCCCAAACACGAGATTAGTGTGCAAAATTAGAGCACATAGTATTGTGGGTAGGGTATTAACATAGTTGGAGAACTGATTGACAGAGTAGGAATTAATGAGTCCTTTTCCGAATGGCAAGCAGTGACTAGTTGGGCGCCACAAGGCTCAGTGTTGGGAGGACCCCAGCTATTTACAATATATATTATTGATTTAGACAAAGGAATTAAATGTAATATCTCCAAGTTTGCAGATGACAAAAAGCAGGGTGGCAGTGTGAGCTGTGAGGAAGATGCTATGGGCTGCAGGGTGACTGGGATAGGTTGGGGTAGTGGGCCGATGCATGGCAGATGCAGTACAATGTGGACAAATGTGAGGTTATCCACTTTCGTGGTGAGAACAAGAAGACAGATTATTACCTGAATGGTGTCAGATTAGGAAAAGGGGTGGTGCAACGAGACCTGTGTGTCCTTGTACATCAGTCACCAAAACTAAGTATGCAGATACAGCAGTCAGTGAAGAAAGCAAATGGCATGTTGGCCTTCATAGCGAGAGGATTTGAGTATAGGAGCAAGGAAGTCCAGCTGCAGTTGCACAGGGCCCTGGTGAGACCACATCTGGAGTATTGTGTGCAGTTTTAGACAATAGACAATAGGTGCAGGAGTAGGCCTTTTGGCCCTTCGAGCCAGCACCGCCATTCAATGTGATCATGGCTGATCATCCCCAATCAGTACCCCGTTCCTGCCTTCTCCCCATATCCCCAACTCCACTGTTTTTAAGAGCCCTACCTAGCTCCCTCTTGAAAGCATCCAGAGAACCTGCCTCCACCACCCTCTGAGGCAGAGAATTCCACAGACTCACCACTCTCTGTGAGAAAAAGTGTTTCCTGGTCTCCATTTTAAATGGTTTACTCCTTATTCTTAAATTGTGGCGCCTGGTTCTGGACTCCCCCCAACATCGGGAACATGTTTCCTGCCTCTAGCGTGTCCAAGCCCTTAACAATCTTATATGTTTCAATGAGATATCCTCTCATCCTTCTAAACTCCAGAGAGTACAAGCCCAACTGCTCCATTCTCTCAGCATATGACAGTCCCGCCATCCCGGGAATTAACCTTGTAAACCTACGCTGCACTCCCTCAATAGCAAGAATGTCCTTCCTCAAATTAGGGGACCAAAACTGCACACAATACTCCAGGTGTGGTCTCACCAGGGCTCTGTACAACTGCAGAAGGACCTCTTTGCTCCTATATTCGATTCCTCTTGTTATAAAGGCCAACATGCCATTCGCTTTCTTCACTGCCTGCTGTACCTGCATGCTTACTTTCATGGACTGATGTACAAGGACCCTCAGATCCCGTTGTACTCTCCCTTTTCCCAACTTGATGCCATTTAGATAGTAATCTGCCTTCCTGTTTTGCTACAGAAGTGGATAACCTCACATTTATCCGCATTAAACTTCATCTGCCATGCATCTGCCCACTCCCCCAACCTGTTCAAGTCACCTTGCATTCTCATAGCATCCTCCTCACAGTTCACACTGCCACCCAGCTTTGTGTCATCTGCAAATTTGCGAATGTTACTTTGAATCCCTTCATCCAAATCATTGATGTATATTGTAAATCGCTGTGGTCCCAGCACCGAGCCTTGTGGTACCCCACTTTTCACTGCCTGCCATTCTGAAAGGGACCCGTTAATCCCTACTCTTTGTTCCCTGTCTGCCAACCACTTCTCTATCCATGTCAGCACTCTACTCCCAATACCATGTGCCCTAATTTTGCCCACTAATCTGCTATGTGGGACCTTATCAAATGCTTTCTGAAAGTCAAGGTACACTACATCCACTGGCTCGCCCTTGTCCATTTTCCTAGTTACATCCTCAACAAATTCCAGAAGATTAGTCAAGCATGATTTCCCCTTCGTATGATTTTAGTCTCCTAATTTGAGGAAGGACAATATTGCTATTGACGGAGTGCAGCATAGGTTCACCAGGTTAATTCCCGGGATGGCGGGTCTGACATATGATGAAAGAATGGGTCAACTGGGTTTATATTCACGGGAATTTAGAAGGATGAGAGGAAATATTATAGAAACACATTAAATTCTTAAGGGATTGGACAGGCTAGATGCAGGAAAATTGTTCTCGATATTGTGTGAGTGCAGAACCGAGGGTCTTAGTAATAGTAGGCCCCCCTCAGTCATGACTGACCATAGGTGATGCATCCTAGTTGTTGGTTGCTTGCTCCAAACCTCGGCTAGAGCAGCGTCGCTTGTGGCTGAAGAGACCAATGCGGGAGTGACAGTCTCTGTCGCAAAGGTCACATTTGTGTGTGGTCTCGGGTTTGGTGAAGTTGCTGCGCTCCTTTCTGCGTGCCCACTTGTCTGCTGTTGCGTTCAACAGTTTCTCTTCCACTATTTTGAGATGTTGGTTCAGGGTACCTCTCCACCTCATGCGGTCAGCTGCAAGGCTCTCCCAGGACACCAAATCGATGTTGAGTGCCTTCATATCTCTCTTGCAGACATCCTTGTAACGTAGCTGGGTGCGGCCGATGGTTCTCCTCCCAGATGTCAGCTCTCCATAGAGGACATCTTTTGGAATACAGCTATCACCCATGTGGTGGACATGGCCCAGCCGCCGCAGTCTGTGCTGCCTGAGTAGAGTGCACATAATGGGAAGGCCAGTGCGAGACAGGATCTAGGCGTTGGACACTCTGTCTGGCCAGGATATGCCCAGGATACGGCGGATGCTTCTCAGGTGGAAGGTGTTAAGTCTTCTCTCCTGCCTGGCATATGTAGTCCATGTCTCACTGCCGTACAGCAGCGTGCTGTTGACACAGGCGTTGTAGACTGCTATCTTTGTCTTCACTGTCAGCTTTGGGTTGGTCCGCACTCGAGTTGTGAGGCGAGCGAGAGTTGTAGCTGCTTTCCCGATCCCACAGTTTAAGAATAAGAGTGAGCTGCTTAGGCCTAGGATGAGGAAAAACCTTTTCACCCAGAGAGTTGTGAATCTGTGAAATTATCTGCCACAGAAGGCAGTGGAGGCAAATTCACTATGTTTTCAAGAGAGAGTGAGTTATAGCTCCTAGGGCTAACGGAATCAAGGGATATGGGGAGAAAGCAAGAACGGGGTACTGATTTTGTATGATCATCCACGATCATATTGAATGGCGGTGCTGGCTTGAAGAGCCGAATGGCCAACTCCTGCACATATTTTCTATGTTCTAAGATATTACTTGTTTTATTTCCAAAACCCATAAACAGGACAAGTTGAACCAAAGCTGAATGAAATATTTAACAAAACTGGATTTGGAAAGTACTTTTCAAATGTGAATGAAGAATGGAGACAGAACTTTTTCTTCAGGTACTTGGCTGATTTCCTGCTGATGACAATGAACATCTCAACTGAAGATGAATTTGAGGTAATTGCGAAAATGTGGTAAAGTGCCGCGTGCTTTTCATTGTATGAAGCAGAGTTCTGTAGAGGGGTCCTGACACAAAACGTCATCTATCCATGTTCTCCAAAGATGCTGCTTGACCCATGAGTTACTACAGCACGTTGTACATTTTTTTGTAAACCATCATCTGCAGTTCTTTGTTTCTACTTTGTTCACAGGAAGTTGTTCCCCCTCAAATTTCCCCTGGTTATCAAATTGTTATCAAGGTTTATTTTCAGTCCTGGATATATCAGCAGTGAACTAATTCATGATGTGAGCCTGAGAAATGCTTGTACCCTTTTATTGAACATAATTTGTTATTTACTAATTTGAGGTTTTGTTTTTCATGTTTAGTTCCTTCAAGGAGCACTGATCTCCTGCATAAATCAGCTGAAAATAGAACATAACATTGGAGATGAAATGTCTTTGCTTTGGGTGCACGTTGCATATCAACATTTCAAAAACCGTCTGCAGAACTTTTCAAGAATTATTGTAGTGAATCCTTCTGTTCTGACATTGCTACAGATGAGCAAAGATAAAATACAGAAGGCTGAAGACAAAGAGATGGTGAGAATATTGCTGAATATTTTGATTCATTTTCTAAATAATTTGGATATTTTTAGAGCTATTAAGAGAAAAAATTGCATTTAAATAGAACCGTAACATTATATTGGGTGTCCTAAATCACAGATTTAAAAAAATCCTCATTTCTATTCTATAACCAGCTGTTACATTTATCATAGGCAGAATAAAATGATATTTTATATCATACACCATTCATTCTAGATGCACCATTCATTCTAGATGATATTTTAACAATTGACCACATAAAAATAATGTATTAATGTACATCAACATGTATTGTAATTGTGTTGTACTGTAATGAATTTATTAGCCAAGTATGTAAAAACATACAAGGAATTTGATCAAGTCGAGTCAACTTTATTTGTCACATACACATACAAGATGTGCAGTGAAATGAAAGTGGCAATGACTGCGGATTGTGTAAAAACTATAGAACAGAATCAGTATTTATATGTTAGAAAATAATTTTTTACAAAAGGCACAACACAACAGTAAATTAGTCCCTGGTGAGATAAGAGTTTGCAGTCCTGATGGCCTGTGGGAAGAAACTCCGTCTCATCCTCTCTGTTTTCACAGCATGACAGCAGAGGCGTTTGCCTGACCGTAGCAGCTGGAATAGTCCGTTGCTGGGGTGGTAGGGGTATCCCATAATGTTGCTGATTCTGGATCTGCACCTCCTGGAGTATAGGTCCTGCAAGGGGGGTGTGTGTAGTTCCCATAGTGCGTTCGGCCGAACGCACTACTCTCTGCAGAGCCTTCCTGTCCTGGGCAGAGCTGTTCCCAGCACGGCAACGTGTGTTGTCCATGTCAGATCCTCTGTGATGTGGACTCCCAGGTATTTAAAGCAGTTCACCATATCCACAGTAGTCCCATTTATCTCCAGTGGTGTCTACGTCCTTGGATGTTGTGCTCTTCTAAAGTCCACAATCAGCTTCTTAGTTTTTGTGACATTTGGCATATTTGCCATATTCGACACGAAACGTCACTCATTCCTTCTCCCCATAGATGCTGCCCGTCCCGCAGAGTTACTCCAACATTTTGTGTCTATCCTCGTGTTTGGAGGTTGACAAATACTATTTCAAATAGAAGCAAATGTATTAACAAGGAATTATGAAAGAGTAAGCCTGACATCATAGCCATGTATGTATAGAGCTATGTATATGACATGGAAACAGGTCTTTTGGCACAACTTGCACATGCATAACCAAGTCCCATTTGCCTGTGCCAATATATATATGTATCTGTCCAAGTTTATTTTAAATTTTGTAATTACATCCGCCTCTACCACTTCTTCTGACAGCTCAATCCACTTGTGGAAAATGTTGTATCTCAGATCACTTTTAAATGTTTTCCCTCTACCATAAACATGCATCTTTAGTTTTAGACTCCTGTACCATAATGAAGGGACTGATTATTTACCTTGTCTATGTCCCTCATGATATGGTATTGCACTATAAGATCATCCCTCAGCTTCCATTGCTGCCAGGATATACGTTTGAGCCCATTCAGCATCTGGTAGTTTTAATAAAACTATTTAAAATGTGGATGAAATGGATAAAGTATTCAAAAATAAAATCAGGTTACTGGGTCCTGAGGGTTTAAGTTAGAACCGTAACTTAAACCTTTCTAACTTAAACCTTCAGAACACAATAACCTGATTTTATATTAGAATTTTTTTTATTAGTTGCACCCACATTTTAAGCAATTTTAATAAAACTACCAGTTGTTCCAGCATCTTCGAGTCATGGAATCACACAACAGAAATTGGGCCCTTCAACACAACTTGAAATTGGGCCCTTCAACCAACCATGCTGTCTACCTGACCTGCCCCATTTGCCTATGTTTGGCCCATATATCTCTATACCGTTCCTATCCATGTACCTATCTAAATGTATTTTAAATGTTGCAATTGTACCCACCTCTACAGCTTCCTCTGGAAATTAATTCCATACCCACCAGCCTTTGGATGATAATGTTGCTCCTTAGATTCATTTTAAATATTGCCCTTCTCACTTTAAAGCTGTGGTGTTTTGCTTTAGATCCCCTACCCTGGGGGGGTGGGGGGCAGAGACACAAGACTGCTTGGATTGCTCACCCTGGATCCCATGATCCCATGTGATTTAACTAGCCCATGTGGGACCTTGTTAAAGATCTTGCTATCATTCATGTAGATGACGTGTAATGCTCTGTGCTCATCGATTTGATAGTTTGTCAGTGTAAGTAAACTGAAAGATTTTCTTTAAGCTTGCTGCCTGGATATTAGTGGTGCTTTTCGTAAAATGAGAATATCAGACTGGAAAAATATTGTGTAATATCCAATATAATTATTTTCAGTATTGAATAAAGGTAGAAGTGATATGCTTAAAACAATAGTTCAAGACTATTTCTAATGGATTTTTTTAGCTATTTAAAAAATGTATTAAACTATTAATGTTTGCAATTTTAATACAGGTCATAGATATTTATGCAGCAGCTGCCTGTGTTGATATGCTGGAATTTGAACACACTGAATTGTCATATCCGGCCTGGCTGCAGATGGTGAACACTCTGCAAATGCCCATTGAGTTGGTCTGCACACAATGTGAAGAATGGAAATCTTCCATTGTGCATTATGTCCAGTAAGAATTTTGTGTGTCATTTTTGTGTTTATAGGATTTTCCAATAATTTCCAAAGTAAATTAAATATTTGTAATCATCACACAAAAGGGTTTGGGTTTGTTATATGTGTTTTGATGTAATATGGCATTATAAAGTTACTCTCATGAGCAGTGAATTTTAGGTCATAAGGAATAGGAGTAGAATTAGGCCATTCAGCCCATCAAGTCTACTCCAGCATTTAATTATGGCTGGTCTACCTCTCCCTCCCAACCCCACTCTCCTGCCTTCACCCCGTAACCTCTGACACATGTACCAATCAAGAATCTATCCATCTCTGCCTTAAAAATATCGATTGACTTGGCCCCCACAGCCTTCTGTGGCAAATTCCACAGATTCACCACCCTCAGACTAAAGACATTTCTCCTCATCTCCTTCCTAAAAGAGCGGCCTTTAATTCTGAGGCTATGACCTCTCATCCTCGTCTCTCCCACCAGCGGAAACATCCTCTCCACATCCCACTCTATCCAAGCCTTGCACTATTACGTCAACTTATTTACAGAGTTGACGTGGAAAAGCTTTTCCCACTGAGAGTAGGGAAGATTCAAACAAGGGGACATGACATGAGAATTAAGGGACTGAAGTTTAGGGATAACATGAGGGGGAACTTCTTTACTCAGAGAGTGGTAGCTGTGTGGAATGAGCTTCCAGTGAAGGTGGTGGAGGCAGGTCCGTTTTTATCATTTAAAAATAAATTGGATAGTTATATGGGTGGGAAGCGAATGGAGGGTTATGGTCTGAGCGCAGGTATATGGGACATGGGGAGATTATGTGTTTGGCACGGACTAGAAGGGTCGAGATGGCCTGTTTCCGTGCTGTAATTGTTATATGGTTATTCTGTGTGTTTGAATGAGGTCCACCCCTCATTCTTCTGAACTCCAGCGAGTACAGGTCCAATGCCGACAAATGCTCATCATAGGTTAACCTACTCATTTCTGGGATCATTCTTGTAAACCTCCTCTTGTAAACTCTGCAAAGCCAGCACATTCTTCCTCAGATTGTCCCAAATTGCTCACACTATTACAAATGCGGCCTTACCAGTGCCGTATAGAGCCTCAACATTACATCCCTGTTTTTATATACAAGCCATCTTGAAATAAATGCTGCCATTGATTTTGCTTTCTTTACTACCAATTCGACTTTTTGGGAATCGTGCACCAGCATTCCCAAGTCGCTTTGTACCTCCGATTTCTAGATTCTCGCCCCATTTAGAAAATAGTCTAAACCTTTATTCCTACTACCAAAATGCACGACATCACACTTTGCTACACTATATTCCATCTGCCACTTTGCCCATTCTCCCAAACTGCCCAAGTCGGTTCTGCAGAGCTCCTGCTTTCTCTACACTAGCTGCCCCTACACCTATTTTCGTATCATCTGCAAACTTTGCCACAAAGCCTAGTAATAGCCACTCCACTAACTTCCACCCCCTGACTCTCTTGAATTTCGGCCACGTTGCTGGTGTCTTCCGCTGCAAAAAAAGTTATTGAACTCCTCAGCCATATCTATATTCCCCATTATCACTTCTCCTGTATCATTCTCCAATGATCCAACCTCCACCCTTGCCTCTTTCGTGATCTTTATATAACTGAAGAATCTCGTGCTATCCTCTTATATTATTGGCTAGCTTATTTCATCTTTTCTCACCACTAATCGTTGCTATGTTATACACATTTTTGTTCTCATGTCATTGTTAGCAATTTCCTCCTATCATTTATGTTTTAACAGATCATAGTTCATTTTCCATTTCATTAGGCAGCTGATCATCTAGTTCCTGCTGACAGTTTTGTAATTTCCACTCTAAACAAGGTTAACCTATCCACAGAACATAGAAACATAGAAAATAGGTGCAGGAGGAGGCCATTCAGCTCTTCGAACCAGCACCGCCATTCATTGTGATCATGGCTGATCATCCCCTATCAATAACCCGTATCTGCCTTCTCCCCATATCCCTCGACTCCACTAGCCCCTAGAGCTCTAACTCAATTTCAATTTCAATTAAAAAAACTTTATTGGCATGATAAAAAAACCCATTGTTATATTGCCAAAGTATAAAACATGACATACATGTTTAAAATGCATAAGTATAAATACAAGTATAAAGTGCATGGATAGATAGATATGTCCCTGTACATAAACTCGCAATAGGCCTATAGCCCTTTATTGATTGCTACATGTTCTTGCAGCTGTAAGCAGTACAAAGCAATAGCAAGTTTACCAATTCAATATTAATTTCTTACTGTTAGTCAATGTCAATTAGTGTGTGTGTACATATGTGCATGTAGGTCATTCACCGTCTCTCAGGTTATTGCATGCTGTTACGTATTGTGCACCAAGATGTGTCGTGTTTCCTTCGCCAAGGATTATTCTTAGTTGTGATGTATCATCTAGTTCTTTAAAATCAGTGGTTGCCACACTGAGTTTGTCAAAGTATGCTTTCCTTGTTTTGTCAAATTTTTTGCATTTTAGGAGGAAGTGCGCCTGTTTCAACCTCTTCTGTCAAACAGTGGCCGCATATTCTGTTTTCTCTTGGTTGCCAGAATCTCTTCTGTCTTCTTTTTTCAACTGACAAAGTGGTCACTTAACCTGTATTTGGTGAGGGTCTGTCTCTGCTTTATGTCTCTAACAGTTGAGAGATAGTCTGCCAATTTATGATCTCTTTTTAGGGCACGGTAACTCTCTCTTAAATCCATCCAGTGACTTGGCCTCAACTGCCCTCTGTGGCAGGGAATTCCATAAATTCACAACTCTCTGGGTGAAAAAGTTTTTTCTCACCACAGTCTTAAATGACCTCCCCTTTATTCTAAGACTGCAGCCCCTGGTTCTGGACTCGCCCACATTGGGAACATTTTTCCTGCATCTAGCTTGTCCAGTCCTTTTATAATTTTATATGTTTCTATAAAATCCCCCCTCATCCTTCTAAACTCCAGTGAATACAAGCCTAGTCTTTTCAATCTTTCCTCATATGGCAGTCCCGCCATCCCTGGGATCAATCTCCATTTCAAATGGGCACTTTACAAGACTCATTAAGTCAGCAGTAAAGTAGTGGTTCTGGCAGGTCAAAATACTTGAGCTGAGAAGCTAAAAGGAAGCATTATTTGGTTGCTGGGAACGAGAGAAGAAAAAGACAAGAAATATACAGAGATCAAATATCTTGATCAAAGGGGAGGCAAAATACCCATACAATTAAGCATAAAGAAGATTCATCATATAGGATTATCAAAGATTGGATAGATAGATATATCCAGATTGTAAACAATGCACAGGGAGGAGTTAGTGTGCAGAGATCAAAGTTATGTTTGGTGGTCTGTAATTGGCTGATGGAGGTAGAAAGTATGCAACTAATCTGCAGAACCAATGAAGCCGATTTGAAGATTAACATGCTGGGAGGGATTCCAGGAGCTGCGCAAAGAAACGGTAAATTAATGGAAAGACAATGCCAGGTTCACCTGCAGAAAAGAGGGAATCAAGTTGACATCTATTGCCAGTCCTATACCAGCAACGGTTAAGGAAGTGTCCAGCAAATGACAGCATACTTTTGGCGCAGTATACCAACAGAAGTACGTAAATGACAATGAATACTAGAAAAGAAGATGAGAATAAAAGTCATTTGGCAATAGTCTAGTAGGTTCCAGATGGACAAAACAACAGGATTAGATCAGAGTGCAAAGTTAGAAGGGGAATGGCGGGAAATTCTGTACATCTTGTATTAAACATAAAACAACTGGAATTGCTGGAATCTCTTCGCGGGTCAGGGAGGATCTATGGAAGGAGAAACAGAGTGAACATTTCTGGTAGAAGACATTTTAGCAGTGTCCTAATGAAGTCTTCAATCTGAAGTCTAACTCTGTTTCTCATTCCACTGATACTGCCTGGTCTACTGAATGTTTCCAGCCTTTGTTTTTCATTTGGACTTGCACCAGGGAAATCAGGGATAGTATCAAAACAAAAGATGAAGCGTACAAATTAGCCAGAACAAGCAGCCTACCAGAGGACTGGGAGAAATTCAGAGTCCAGCAGAGGAGGACAAAAGGCTTAATTAGGAAAGGGAAAATAGATTATGAAAGAAAACTGGCAGGGAACATAAAAACTGACTTTAAACGTTTTTATAGATATGTGAAGAGGAAAAGATTAGTTAAAACAAATGTAGGTCCCTTGCAGTCAGAAACAGGCAAATTGATCATGGGGAACAAGGACATGGCAGACCAATTGAATAACTACTTTAGTTCTGTCTTCACTAAGGAAGACATAAATAATCTGCCGGAAATAGCAGGGGACCGGGGGTCAAATGAGATGGAGGAACTGAGTGAAATCCAGGTTAGGCGGGAAGTGGTGTTTAGTAAATTGAATGGATTAAAGGCCGATAAATCCCCAGGGCCAGATAAGTTGCATCCCAGAGTACTTAAGGAAGTAGCCGCAGAAATAGTGGATGCGTTAGTGATAATTTTTGAAAATTCTTAAATTTCTGGAGTAGTTCCTGAGGACTGGAGGGTAGCTAATGTAACTCCGCTTTTTAAAAAGGGAGGGAGAGAGAAAAAGGGGAATTACAGACCAGTTAGTCTAACATCTGTGGTGGGGAAAAATTCTGGAGTCAGTTATTAAAGATGGGATAGCAGCACATTTGGAAAGTGGTGAATTCATTGGACAAAGTCAGCATGGATTTATGAAAGGTAAATCATGTCTGACGAATCTTATAGAATTTTTCGAGGATGTAACTAGGAGAGTGGATAAGGGAGAACCAGTGGATGTGTTATATATCTGGACTTTCAGAAGGCTTTCGACAAGGTCCCACATAAGAGATTAGTATACAAACTTAAAGTACATGGTATTGGGGGCTCAGTATTGATGTGGATAGAGAACTGGCTGGCAGACAGGAAGCAAAGAGTGGGAGTAAACGGGTCCTTTTCACAATGGCAGGCAGTGACTAGTGGGGTACCGCAAGGCTCAGTGCTGGGACCTTAGCTATTTACAATATATATTAATGATCTGGATGAGGGAATTGAATGCAACACCTCCAAGTTTGCGGATGACACGAAGCTGGGGAGCAGTGTTAGCTGTGAGGAGGATGCTAGGAGGCTGCAAGGTGACTTGGATAGGTTGGATAGTGGGCAAATGCATGGCAGATGCAGTATAATGTGGATAAATGTGAGGTCATCCACTTTGGTGGCAAAAACAGGAAAGTAGACTATTATCTGAATGGTGGCCGATTAGGAAAAGGGGAGATGCAACGAGACCTGGGTGTCATGGTACACTAGTCATTGAAAGTAGGAATGCAGGTGCAGCAGGCAGTGAAGAAAGTGAATGGTATGTTAGCATTCATAGCAAAAGGATTTAAGTATAAGATCAGGGTGGTTCTGCTGCAGTTGTACAGGGTCTTGGTGAGAGTATTGTGTGCAGTTTTGGTCTCCTAATCTGAGGAAAGACATTCTTGCCATAGAGGGAGTACAGAGAAGGTTCACCAGACTGATTCCTGGGATGGCAGGACTTTCATATGAAGAAAGACTGGATAGACTCGGCTTGTACACGCTGGAATTCAGAAGATTGAGGGGGGGTCTTATAGAAACTTACAAAATTCTTAAGGGGTTGGACAGGCTAGATGCAGGAAGATTATTCCCGATGTTGGGGAAGTCCAGAACTAGGGGTCACATTTTAAGGATAAGAGGGAAGTCTTTTAGGACCGAGGATGAGAAAATCATTTTTTTACACAGAGAGTGGTGAATCTGTGGAATTCTCTGCCACAGAAGGTAGTTGAGGCCAGTTAATTGGCTATATTTAAGAGGGAGTTAGATGTGGCCCTTGTGGCTAAGGGATCAGGGGGTATGGAGAGAAGGCAGGGATGGGATACTGAGTTGGATGATCAGCCATGATCATATCGAATGGCGGTGCAGGCTCGAAGGGCCGAATGGCCTACTCCTGCACCTATTTTCTATTTTTTATGTTTATCTTTCAGATCTGGGTGGCGGAGAATATTTTCATTGTCACTTTTTGTGGAGCATCTCATTTTGGGAGTTGAAGAAATACATAGTAAATTGCAGAACATGGTTGTAATCTACGCTGTTCGACTTGCAAAGGTACGGTTATGTGTTATGTATCGCTCTTACTGTTTTTATTTACCTATGGTGTTTACTTACCTGCAATTTAACATTATGCAGTAGTCATGATAATTTACCAATCAAGTTTAAAAAAACAAAATATTTTTCACATTGCAATGCTGCTGGTGTCATTATGTTTGAATGTAATTTAAAGTACTAAAGACACAGTATAATTTCATTGACTAACACAATATTTTTGCATGTCTGAATGGTAATCAGATGTGCTATTTCCGTGTTAAATCAGCTGATATCGTTCATGGCTTTGGACTTTTTAATCAGTAGAATATGAACATGGTTATTTATAAATGTCAGCTTTTGTAAGCCAGTTAAATAAGGCTGGCATTATAATTGTATTTGATTCCAATTTTTACTTTTGCAGAGTCTGAACAGTAACTCTGATTTGAGATCGCAAGATCCCTTTCAGGCTGTGATTATGATCCTAAGGGATTGCAAACGTGATGCAGGATGTCTTTTTTTCAGGTAAGAGAGTTTGTACAATAATTATCAGGTACGTGTTTTAATTTCCACGAGTTACAATGAGCTCATTGTGTCACTCTCACATTTGTAATACATGAATGACCTCTCAAGGTTGTTGAGGGGATACATTTCTCTCTTGAAATCATGTACTGTATAATACAAGCAAAGAATGTGCACTTTGAGGGGAAAAAAAAGTTGCTGGAGGAACTAAATGGATCATGCAATGCGGCACGGTTGCGCAGCAGTAGAGTTGCTGACTTACATCATCAGAGACCCCAGTTCGATCCTGACTACGGTTGCTGTCCATATGGAGTTTGTACGTTCTTCCTGTGACCTGCGTGGGTTTTCTCTGTGATCTCCAGTTTCCTACCATACTCCAAAGACGGACAGGTTTGTAGGTGTGTGGAGAGCATGGTGTGGACTTGGTGGGCCGAGGGGCCTGTTTCCATACTGTATCTCTAAACTAAACTAAAAATGGCCATGGAGATGAATGGACAATCAACGTGATGGGTCAAAATTCTGCTTCAAGACTGACGCATGGTTTCAACCTGAAACATCCATTTCTTCCCATGGATTCGGAGTTCCTCTGGCAGCTCATATTTTCTGCTCCAACATCTGCAGTCTCTTGTGTCCCTATATTTTTAGAACATTCCCTAAATAATGGCATTCCATCGCTAACCAGGAGATAAATTTGCATTTCAAGCTAATCTTTTTGCAGTTTTCTGATTTCAGGCTGCATACAGATCGCAAGCAAATTGATAGAAAGCAAATTGTACATATTACTAGGCATAGCTAAAAATACAGGATTTCTTAAGTTATTATCTGAAGAGCTCTCAAAAGGTCTGCATGTAATTTAATTTTACTGTTGAAGGTAGACACAATGCTGGAGTAACTCAGCGGGGACAGGCAGAATCTCTGAAGAGAAGGAATGGGTGACGTTTCGGGTTGAGACCTTTCTTCAGACTTTTTCAGACTATTCATTTTATTGTTGATCTTTTATTGTATTCTAGATACGGTCTGCAAGAATGTTCAGTTTGCTTTGGAGAACTCAACAATCCTGTATTGCTTCCATGCAATCATCTTTACTGCTTAAACTGCATTAAGCAGTGGTTCGCATCAGGAGATGTATACTGCCCATGTTGCCGCACTGCTGTGGCTAATGATTATGTACCAGAGGCATCCGAAGAAATAAGGTATTCTATAGGTGTTAAGAAATTGGTTCATTACAATTTATTAGAACAAAAAGTAGGGATTAACGGGTCTCTTTCAGAATGGCAGGCAGTGACTAGTGGGGGACCGCAAGGCTCGGTGCTGGGACTGCAGCTATTTACAATATACATTAATGATTTAGATGAAGGAATTAAAAGTAACATTAGCAAATTTGCAGATGACACAAAACTGGGTGGCAGTATGAACTGTGAGGAGGATGCTATGAGGATGCAGGTTGACTTGGACAGGTTGGGTGAGTGGGCAGATGCAGTTTAATGTGGATAAATGTGAGGTTATCCACTTTTGTGGCAATAACAGGAAGGCAGCTTATTATCTGAATGGTGTCAAGTTTGGAAAAGGGGAAGTACAATGAGATCTGGGTGTCATTGTACATCAGTCACTGAAAGTAAGCCTGCAGGTACAGCAAGCAGTGAAGAAAGCTTATGGCATGTTGGCCTTCATAACAAGAGGAGTTGAGTACAGGGGCAAAGAGGTCCTTCTGCAGTTGTACAGGGCCCTGGTGAGACCACACCTGGAGTATTGTGTGCAGTTTTGGTCTCCAAATTTGTGGAAGGACATTCTTGCTATTGAGGTAGTGCAGCGTAGGTTCACGAGGTTAATTCCCAGGATAGCGGGACTGACATATGTTGAAAGAATGGAGCGACTGGAATTTAGAAGGATGAGAGGGAATCTTATTGAAACATGTAAGATTATTAAGGGATTGGATGCACTAGAGGCAGGAAACGTTCCCGATGTTGGGGGAGTCCAGAACCAGGGGCCACGGTTTAAGATTAATTGGTAGACCATTTAGAAACTTTTTCACCCACAGAGTTGCGAATCTGTCGAATTCTCTGCATCAGAAGGCAGTGGAGACCGATTCTCTGGGCGCTTTCAAGAGAGATTTAGATAGAGTTAAAGATAGCAGAGTCAAGGGATATGGGGTGAAGGAAGGAACGGGGTACTGATTGTGCTTGATCAGCCATGATCACAGTGAATGGTGGTGCTGGCTCGATGGGCCTAATGATCTACTCCTACACCTATTGTCTTATTGTCTAAATAATGATCGAGCGCAACAAACTTGATCTCGCTAGTAACACAAAATATATTTATTTACTGAGAGGATTCTTCATAATTCATTTGTTATAAGATTTGCAGTTACTGGTTTGGAATGATAAGCCAGAATCAGATTACAACACAATTGTAGCAAGGGTTGTTTTACTACTTAAGTAGTAGCTACATTACTGTTGATTTCTTAATCTTTGGCACTAATGAAAATCACGAACCAGGCCTTACTGATGTAAGGTCTTGAAGGCATATTTCCCAGATTGAGTATTATGTGCATATGAAACATTTTAAACATAAAAATAATTTAAGAAATTATATTAATCAAAATTAAAAAATGATTGTTCTTTATTTGAATTTCCTCATATTCTTGCCACTGCTTTTAGTTTGGTTTAGAGATGGGAATTAGTTGTCAATAGTGAAACTTATTGTTCGCAATAATTTCTAGTTAAAACCAGCCAGATTTTGATGAATTCCTTACTTAATATTAGAATAAAAAAATGCAAAAACTGAGTCCATCAAATGCAGACTCACTGCATGGCTTCAAAATCATTTAGTGTACACTAAATTTTTCAAGCAACTTGAAAGAAAATAACAATTTTTTGGATTTTTTAAGGTAACTGTGCTATATGACAGTACTGAATATTTACACTGCCATGATTTTTTTATTTCTATTACAGTGAAGCTGTTTCAAAAGTAATCCTATTTCGCAAGAGGTGTGATGCATTTTTCATAGCTTTGGTTTCCATGGTCTGCTTCAAAGATAACTCACCACCAACAAAAGAAGTGGTTCGCGATCTACTGTCTCTGCTACTTTTTCTAAAAAAGACAGATTCCAGCGCCTCAGAGAAAGGTTAGACTACTTTGGAAGTGTATGTATTTCCTATTATTTGGGTTTGTGGGGTGGTTGCACAGTCTGTTTAGTCTCCTCACTCATGTAACTGGGTGATGAGAGTCCAGAGTGAAAGAAACTTGATAGGAATTAGAGTAGGTTTAAGATTTCATAATTTGGTTGGATTCAGTGCCTGTGCATGGATATCAGTCAGTGGGAAGATGTGGGGTGATTTGAGGGAGAGCCATCACAAGAGGTGAGTATGTAATCAGAGGATCTACCTGATGTAGTTGTACTGATAGTGATAGTGTTTTTCTTTGTAACTAGCCTATACTTTCTGTGGGCTACACCTGCATGATGGAAAATCATGGCAATGGCATTGAATATTGCTGGATCTGGATTCATTATACCTGTCCAGATGCCTCCATGCATTAGCATGCCAGATTCACATTGGTGACAAAAGGGATAAAATAAGTCTGGAAGACATTATTAGGTTGATCAGCATCTATGGGCATATGATACAATAGAACTTTATTTATCCCAGGAGGAAATTGATTTGCCAACAGTCATAAAACACAAGATGCATGAAACATGAAATTAAAGTGACGAATGGGAAGGATTGGGGATGTGCAAAGATTGGGGTCGGGGGGGGGGGGGGCAGTCAACCCCATGATGAAGGGGGAGGAGTTGTACAGTTTGGTAGCCACAGGGAGGAAGGATCTCCTGTGGCATTCTGTGCTGCATCTTGGTGGAACCAGTCTGTTGCTGAAGGTGCTCCTCAGGTTGACCCGTGTGTCATGGCGAGGGTAAGCTGTAATGTCCAAGATGCTCCGCAATTTGAGGAGCATCCTCCCCTCCAAGACCACCTCCCATTAATTCATCTGTAGTTTAACTTGGCATCATGTTCTTCATGGGCAATGTGGGCCAAAGGGCTTGTTCCTGTGCCATACTGTCCTATAAATGTTCTGTGTTCTATCCACCTAATTTTCTGGGTGGTGAATGGATTGAAATGTGGGAATGTGCATTATGTGCATCAGAGGTGGAGATGGAACAGATTACTAAAGGGGTGCTGTTAAAACTACCTGTGCTTTGCTGATCTGGTAGTGTCTGATGCTACAGAATGTAATTAAAATGGGAAGTATTCTGTTACTCAGTAAAGGTGCTCTTCATGTAGAATTAAAGGAAAAAAGTTGGTTAACTGGGCAAAGTTGAATGAGTTGGTTAGTTAAAACTGAGTCCTAGCTACTAAAGTTTCTATGTGCATTGATTTCAATTAAAAAATTATCAGCTATGCTCTCTATGAACAATGAAAGTATTAAGAAAGATTAATAGTTTCAGTATAGTTTAATTTATTGTCACGTATACCGAGGTACAGTGAAAAGCTTTTTTTGCATACTAACCAGTCAGCAGAAAGACAATACATGATCACAGTCGATCCATTTGCAGTGTATAGATACATGATAAGGGAATAACAAGGTAAAGCCAGCAAAGTCGAGTAAGGATAGTCCGAGGATCACTAAAGAGGTAGATAGTAGTTCAGCACTGCTCTCTGGTTGTGGTATGATGATTCCGTTGTCTGGGAATAAACTTTTTTGTAAACAATGATATGAGTGTTTTTTTCTATAGAGATAATTTAATATTGTTTTCTGTCATGGGCTCTTCTGGAATGGGAGATCTCCCCATAAGTGATATATTTCAAACTGGTTGTGGGACCTTTCATTGCAGGTTTGTTCCCACTTCCTGCTGTGAAGCAATTGCTTTGGCATTTACTTTAGCAGCTTTCAACTCATTCAGTCGCAGGGAAGCAATTGTTTTGTTTGTTCAATTATGCTACCAGTACTGTAAAACAATACTTAGTACTTAATCTCACATTGGTCTCAAGCATTGTATTGGTTAATTTCACTTTCTACATCAGTAGCTTTTTGTTTTCCCATAGTTTGTTCGTATGCTACGAGACATCTTTCACCATTTGATGAGGCCGCTGATCAAAATCCTGTTGTCCGTTCCATTGTTCTTAAACTGCTGTTGAAATACAGGTACAATCTATTGATTGGTATTGGTATTACTACTGGTTTGTTGTAAAACTAGAAAAAGTTATGAAAAAGGAGCGGTATTAGATGTGAATATTGAACTTCCATTCCAATTATTTCATTACAACAAAAAAAATAAATGATGGCAAGAAGTCTACATGAGAATTGTGATTTAGTAAATGCAATCTGTTTTTTAATTTCATGTATGTTTTTAAAAGTACCTGGTAAACTCCAAGCAAAATAAATGGGGAAATCTCACGAGTTTTTTTTCCAAAAGAAAATCAAGTGCTGTTTACCACCAATATTTTAAAAAATAGTGCTTGTTGTGCCTTAATTACAGTAGTGGCCATGTTTTTTTCTTTCAGTAATCAGCATCAGATTAACAAATGTTAAACTTATGCTTCGTGTATAAATCACCAGAGAGGAAATCCTTTCTGTTTAATCATATTTCTCTTGATGCAGTCTCACTGGTCAGGATATTTACTACTTCAATAGAGAACATCTGGTTCCACGGCATTTTTTTATGTTACAGTCTCGTGGTCTTGTTATATTTATTTTCATAGATTTTACGGATTTCATAGGTTTGCTTCTTCTGATATATTTGTTTCCAAAAAGATTAAGTTGTTCCAGAGAAAATCCAAAATGAGTTGGAAGTGATTTGTTTTTGGATTCATCAGTAGTTTGAATGAGTTTATATCAATATTTGACATCAACATTCTTTGAGTTGTGGTCATTCTCATGATGATCAGTAATGGTGTCTTTATTTTATATTTATTATTGGTATGATGGTTTTAAACTTTGCTTGGTTTGTTAATGATTTTTATTATGATTTTGTAATACTTATTATTCTGAGGAATAAGATGTACATATATTGGGAAATATGGTGGTTGATTGGGGATAGTCAGCATAGCTATGTCCATGGCAGATCGTGGATCACAAATTTGAGTTTTTAGAAGATGTAACCGAACGTCAATGAGGGCAGGGCAGTTGATGTCTATATGCACTTCATATAAGGCCTTTGATAAGATTCCGTGTAGTAGGCTACACTGGAAAATTAGACCACATGGGATCCAGGGAAGCTAATTGAATGCACAATTGGCTGGATAATAGGAAACAGAAATTGATGTGAGGGGTGTTTGAACTGGGGCCTGAGACTAGTGGTGTACCACGCGTCGGTCCTGGGCCCACTGTTATTTGTCATCTATGTCAATGATTTGATTGAGAATATACAAAATATGGTTAATAAGTTTGCAGATGACACTAAAATAGGTGATGTTGTAGAACATTATCAAGAATTATAGCGGAATCTTGGTCAGTTAGGTAAGTGAGCCGAGGAATAACAAATTGAGCTTAAGTTAGATACATTTAAGATGTTGTATTTTGTTGAAGTTAAACTGGGACTTTCACAGTGAACGGTAGGGCCATGGGGAGTAGAGAGACCAAGAAGTACACGTACATAATTCCCTGAAAGTGGCACCAGAGGTAGATAAGATGTTGAATAATATTTTTGGCACTCTGGTCTTCATGTTGCAATTGTTCAAGACAGTGGTGAGGCAGCACTTGGTATATTTAGACACCTTTCTATAGGAATATACCATTAAACTGGAAAGTGTGCAGAGAAGATTTTTGAGGATGTTGTCAGGTCTCAAGGGGCTGAATAATAGGGAGCAGTTGGGCCAGCTAGGACTTTACACCTTGGAGCGTAGGAGACTGAGGGGTGATCTTATAAGAGTATAAAAACATGAGGGGTATAGATAGGGTGAATGCAGATTTTTCCCGTTTGGGGAAATCGAGAATTAGAAGGCATAGGTTTAACATGAGAAAGGAAAGATTTAATTGGAACTGAAGAGGGACAGCTTTTTTCACACAGTAGTGGCATGTCCATTGAATGAGCTGCCAGAGGAAGTAGTCAAGGTAAGTGGAATAACAACATTTAAAAGGCATTTGGACAGGTACACGGTTCGGAAAGGTTTACAGGATATGGGTCAATGATCGGCAAATGGGAAAAGCTTAAATTGATCCTCGATCAGCATGGAAGAGTTAGACCAAAAGGCTGGTTTCATGCTCTGACGGTGACTCTATAAATTCCAGTTTTCAATGTTTCATTCATTTAAAAAAATATTTGTCTTTCAGTTTTGATGACATTAAAAATTACCTGCAGGATTATCTATCTGCATTTCAAAAGACAAAAATATTTCAAGAAAGTGAGACTGAACTCTATGCATTGTTTCTGAATTGTTTGGAGGTATGTTTATCCAGAGTCATTGCTACTCATCTTGATTTAGTGACATTATAATACCACATAAGTTCCCAGCAGTTTCAGGAGTTGAGACGGTTACTTTTTCTGGTTTGCTATGTGAAACGATTGATAGCTGCCAATATTTTCTTGATGTCATGATGCATGGTTGATGTTATTCCTCATACAATAGCTCCCTGTATTGCACAATACATAATCAATGATTGCATATTATCCCACAATATTCCACAGGTTGCTCAACGGAACAGCGCTGGCATTATTTAATAAAATCTGGAAGTTGAACTTTGATTTTTATTATTAATGGTTATGGGCCTGTCCCACCTAGACGACTCTTTAGGCGAGTGCCAGGAACTAGTTTCAATGGAATTCACCTACAACACCTGGCGACAACCTATGACAGCATAAATTGTCGCCACTGTCGCCGAAAAATTTTCAACGTGATGAAAGTTTTGCTGTAGTCGCCCAAAAAACCGCCTAAGTGGGACAGGCCCATTACTGTTCATGAAAAACACAAAATAATTTACAATCAGTAAAATAATTTAATTCAAGTAAAATCTATATACTTTTAAAACTCTGTGTGTGTGTGGGTGTATGACATTTTGATTTTGCCTTTGATTCGTTACTCCGCGAAAACCAGACGCAAAAACGCCGAGATTTTTACCATTTCGCTAGCGATTTAACTTTTACATTCACAAATCCACTCATTAAATTTAGTATTTTTTTTGCCTCCCGCTGCCCACCTTCTCACCGCGTGCCCCACGCAACCATAACGGCTGCTGCCGCCCGGCTCTCCTCCACTTCCCCCCCCCACCACCCCCCCCGGCCCGGCTCTGGCACGCTGGCGGAAGCCACAGATCGGCTGCTCCCCCCGCTGCTTTTCCCTGTCCTCGCTGGCGGCCCGCAGGCTCACTCGGGATCACGCCCGCCCGCCCACTCACCACCCCCTCCCCGTACTCGGGTTCTGAAGCGCCGAGGATGCGAGGCCTCACAGTCTCTGATGGGGCCACTTTCACAGACTTAACCGTGAGCGGCCCCAGCGTTTAGCCCGCGTTCTGGGAACTCGGCATCTGATGGGGACCAGAGGGAAGGCAGGGCCAACTTATAATGCAGCAGCAGAGTGCCTCTGTTAATGGATTCATTCCACAGTGAGTTCAGTTCGGTAACAAACCCTTTCTTTCCACCTCACCCCCTCCCCCTCTCACTCCCTCACCCCCTCCACCCTCCCTTCCCCCCACCTCTCACCCTCCCTTCCCCCCCACCTCACCCCCTCCCTTCCCCCCCACCTCACCCCCCTCCCTTCCCCCCCCACCTCTCCCCCTCCCTTCCCCCCCCCACCTCTCCCCCTCCCTTCCCACCCTCCCTCTCCTCCCCTCCACCCCCCCCCCCCTCTGTCTCTTGCCCCTCTCCCTCTGTCTCTGCCCCTCTCCCTGTCTCTGCCCCTCTCCCTGTCTCTGCCCCCTCTCCCTGTCTCTGCCCTCTCTCTGTATCTACCCTTCTTTCTACCCTCACTCTCTACCCCCCCCCCCCCCCCCCCCCCCCAATCTCTCTAGAAGCGCCTGTGAGTTGGGGGCTATGCGTCAGTGGATAGGGCGGTTATGGGGTAAAAGGAGCAAATTAATAATATTAATATAATATCAAGGGGGTAGTTAGCGTGTGTGCAAGGGAGGGAGGGGGGTGGGGGTAGTTAGTGTGTGTGACGCCGCATGCTGCCCCCCCCTCCCCGCCACCGCACGTTGGGGGAACAGACCCAACGGGTCTGCACTTGGTCTAGTCTATCTATATATTAAAACTGTGTTTGTGGGTGTATGTCAGATTCCATTTTCAGATTAGATTTTTGGCCTTTGATTCCTTGGTCCGCCAAAACCACACGCAGAAACTCAAGAAATTTTTTTAACATTTTGACATTTTTGGGGGGGGAGTGGATTTGCGAATGTAAAAGTGAAATCTCTACTGAAATGGAAAAGGAGCGAAGGGATGAGGGGGAGAAGAAGGGGAGGGAGAAGGGGGGTTTGTTACCGAACTGAACTCACTGTGGAATGAATCCATTAATGGAGCCGCTCTGCTGTGGGATTCTAAGTTGTCCCCAAAAAATTAAAAAATGTTTAAAAAACCAAACGGCTCTCACCCATAGAATGTTGGTGAACGTTCCATCGTGTGATGTCACGATGCCCAATGCTCACAGATGTCCAATCGGAATGGATTCATTTACATTTGCCTTTGCTCCTGCCCCAGCTCGTGGGATCACGTGTGGGAATAGAGAAAGAGGATTGGGGGAGATAGAGAATGGGGAATAGATGGACTGTCCCTCCCCCTTCCCCTTCCACTCTCCCTCCCCCCTCTTTCCGCTCTCTCCCGCCACCTCGCTCCACCTCTCTCCACACTCTTCCCCCTCCCTCCCCTACCCCCACTAGTCCACCTCCCCCACACCTCTCTCCCCTCCCCATCCCCCTCTCTCCTCCCTCCTCCCCATCTCCCTCTCCCACTCCTCCCCCTCCTCCTCTCACCCCCATCCATCTCTCCCCTTCCCTCTCCCCCCCCCCCCTTCCCCCCTCTCCCCTTCCCCCTCCCCACTCTTTCCCCTCCCTCCACACTCTTTCCCCCTCTCTCCCCTACCCCATCTCCCCCTCCCCCACACCTCTCTCCTCCTGCTCCCTTCTCTCCTCCCCTCCCCCACCCCTCTCTCCTCCCCATCTCCCTCTCCTCTCCCTCTCCTCCTTCCACCCCACCCCTCTCTCCTTCACCCCCCTTCCCCTCTGTCCCTCTTCCACAACTCCCCCTACCCCTCCCTCCCCACTATTCCACTCCCTCCCCACTTGTCTCCTTCGCCCACCCTCTCTCCCCCCACCCCCCCCTTCCCCTACCCCTCTCTCCTCCACCACCACTACCCCCTCCCCCTCCATCTCTCCCACTTCCACCACTCCCCCAATACTTCTCCCCCTCCCTACCCACTCTTCCTTCTCTCTCCCTCCCCATTCTTCACCCTCTCTCTGCTCTCCCCTCCCTCCACACTCTTCCCCCCTCTCTCCCCTACCCCTCTCCCCCTCCCCTCCCCTCCACTCTCCCCCCTCTCCCTCCTCTCTCCCCTCTCTCCCCTCCCCCCCTTCCCCCACCCTCTCTCCCCCCCCCCTCCTTTCCTCCTCCTCCTCTCCCTCTCTCCTCACCCCTCTCCCTCCTCCTCCCCTCCAACCCCCCCCCTCTCTCCTCTCCCCCCCCTCTCTCCTCATACCCCTCTTTCTCTCTTCCCTCCCACTCTCCCCCTACCCCTTGTCCCCCCTCCCCCCCCACCCCTCTCTCTTCCTACCACTCTCTCCCCTTCCCCCTACCCCCCTCTCTCCACTGCCCCATCCCTCTCACATCCCGTCCCCCACCCCCGTTTTCCCCCCCCAACCGTTCATCGCCGCTGTTAACCGCTCCTAACCTCACAGCTGGAAGCGATGGTAAAGTGAACCATTAATTTAAAGCAGCCAAGCTGCTGCTGCATTTACACTGTCTGCTCACCCGAGATCCGAACGCGTCTGGCCATAGCGGCTGCTGTCAACTTCAAATGGCTGCTGTCCAGCTCTCCCACGCGCGGAGCCTCTTGCAACGGCTGCGGGCGACGCGAGGCGAGGCCGAGTTATGTCAACAATCCCCCCCCCCCCCCCCCCCCCCCCACGCGCTGGCATTTGGCTCTCCGACTCCTTCTCCCTCCCGCTGTCCATCTGCGTTCCCTGTTTCTGTGTCCCTCTCTGTGAACGAGCAAGTTCTGCAGATCCGGAGGTCACCGGGGACAGGCGAGATCCTGGGGTGGTGAAGAGGGGAAGGGGGAGGGGAAGAGGGAGTAGGGAGGGGGAGTGGGGGATGGGGGAGGTGAGGAGGGAGAGTGTGGGAATAGAGGGAGAGGAGTGGGGGTGATAGGGAGTGGGGAATTGATGGACTCCCCCACACGCATCCCTTTCTCACCCCTCTCTCCCTCCCCCTCCTCCATCTTCCTCCCTCATCCCCCTCTCCATCTTCCTCTCCTCCCCGTCCTCCTCCCACCCCTCTCTCTCACCCCCATCCCCCACCGTCTCCCTCCACCCCTCTCCCCCCCACCCCCTTCCCTCTCTCCCCCCCCCCCCCCCCTACCACTCGCCCTCTTCCACCACTCCCCCCCTACCCCTCTCCCCCTCCCCCACCCACCTTCTTCCCCCTCTCTCCCCTACCCCTCTCTCCCCACTCTTCCCTCTCCCCCCTCTCTCCACACTCTTTCCCGCTTCCCACTCTTTCCCCCACACCTCTCCCTCCCCAACCCTCTCCCTTCCCCACTCTTATCCTCCCCCCTCCCTCACCACTCTTCCTCCTCTCCCCACTCTTCCCCCTCCCCCCTCTCTCCTCACTCTTCCCCCTCCCCTACCACTCTCCCCCCTCCCACCACACGCTTCCCCCCCTCTCTCCCCCTCCCCTCTCCCTCCTCCTTCCCCTCTCCCTCCTCCCTTCCCCTCTCCCTCCTCCCTCTCCTCCCCCTCTCTCTCACCCCCCCACCCCCCTATCCTCCTCCTCTTCCACCCTCTCCATCTCCCTCTCTCTCCTCCTCCCCTCTCCCTCCTCCCCTCCCTCCCATCTCCCCCTCCACCCCCTTCCCCTCTCTCTTGCACCCACTCCCCTCTACCCCCCTCTCCCCTCTCACTCCCCCTCTTCTCCTCTCCCCTCCCCCTCCTCCACCTCTCTCCCCCTTCCCCTCATCCCCCCTCTCCACCTCTGTCCCCGCCCCTCTAACATCCCCTCTCCCCCCTCCTTCCCTTCCCGCTCTCCTCCCTCCCATTCCCCACTCTCCTCCCCTTCTCCTCCCCCCCCCACCCATCCCCCCCTCTCTCTCCCCCTTTCCCCGCTCTCCTCTCCCTCCCCAATCTCTCCCCTTTCCTCCTCCCCCTCTCCCCTCCCTCCCCTCTCCCGTCTCCCCCCTCCCTCCCTGTTCCCCCCCCCCCCCTCCCCCCTCCGGTGTGTTTGGGGGGTGGTCAGTGTTGAGTGTGACGCCGCAGCCCCTGTCTCCCCCTGCACAATCCCCTCTCTTATTCTCATCCCCCTCTCTCTCCCTTCCCCTCTCCTCCCCCCCCCCACACTCTCCCCCCCCCCCCTCTCCCTTCCTCGACCCCCCCACCCACCAACCGTCTCCTCCTCCCCCCTCCACCCCCCTCTCTGTCTCTTGTCCTTCTGTCTCTGCCCCTCTCTCTGTCTCTCCCCATTCTCTCTCTGCCTTCACTCTCTACCCCACCCCCCCTCGCCTGTGGGCGTGCCTGCGAGTTGGGGGCCATGCGTCAGGGGATAGGGTGGGTATGGGGTAAAAGGAGCAAGTTAATAATATTAATATAATATTAAGGGGGGTAGTTAGCGTATGTGCGAGGTGGTAGTTAGTGTGTGTGACGACGCCACATGCCCCTGCCCCCCCCCCCCCCCCCCCCCCCCCCCCCCCCCCCAACCGCACGTTGGGCGAACAGGCCCAACGGGTCTGTACTTGGTCGAGTAACTTTAAAAAAAATCCTGGTGAGTTGATTTTGTGCTAGTGCTGTTTTGACAATTACTTGTTCCTTTGTTACTGAAACTCTAACAGATCCTCATTTATAAACTGATTTAGATTTGTGGTTGTGGTTTGTACACTTACAAATGTCATAAACACTGAGCAACCTGAGGGATATTGTGCAATATTGTTGTATTGTGCAATACAGGGAGATATTGTGTGAGGAATACCCTCAATAACACCATCCAAAAGCATCAATCAAGAATCATGACATCAAGCAACCTTGGCAGCTATCACCTTAAAGAATGGTCTTGTATACCAAACCAGAACATATAACTCAATGTCTATATCCAGAAATTGAAATTCTGTGCTCAAAATGATGGTGGCGGCCCGACGATTATATATATTTAAAGGTACAGATTAATATTTGTAAGATTGAGAAATTAAAGGTTATGGGGGAACTGGCACAGAAAAGGAATTGAGGCCGGGATAAAATTGAGGCCGGGATAAGTCATCCATGATCATGTTGAATGGCGGTGTTGGCTAGAGTGACCAGGCGGTCCACCCCTGCTCTTAATTTCTTTTTTTTGTCAACCAGTCTAACATCTCTGTCTTTAGTAACACCTGTTGCACTTTCAGGGCTATCATTTAGGCATTGCCATTTCTGTGCCATAACCTAAACAGTTAAATTCAACCATTTGTACGTCAGAGAATCTGTGTAACTCTTTCATCCATTCTTTCTTCATTTCTTACTCAGAAAGAATATAGGATGCATTCACTTTCTGTAATGTATATGTCGAATTAATAAGCCATTTTACTCCATGTTTAGGATTCAATTTACGAAAAATCTCAGTGGTGTTCAATACAAGAAAAAATTGCTTATCTAGCCCAAGAGGGAGAATTCCTTCAGATGTACATTCAACATAAGAGGAAACAGATGACAATAGAAATGCTACAGATAATTGCCAGAATTCGCCTCTGTTTTGACACTGCTGCCCAGCTACTTTGTGAATCGTGTGACACAATTGGTAATACTGGATTCTATCTTTATTCAATTCACCGTTTGAGAAGAGCATGATCACTTTGCGGCCAACTAGATTGGTCAACAAATCAGTATTTAAAATTTGCTGCTCTACATTCCCAAGAACATTTCCTCTGTACACATGTACACATACAATATGTAAACATACACATGTACACATACAAATGTCCGTGGAGTCGGTTGGTGGGGGCGCTGCAAGCCGGCGCCTTGTCAGCAGCTTGTCCGTTTTGTTTCTACTTTTTTTGTTTTTTTAGTATGTTTTAATGTATGCTTTTAATGTCTCTCTGTGTGTCTTTTGTGGGGGGGTAAGGGGGAAACCGCTTCGGTCGACTCCTCCACGGAGAGGCACATTTTTCCAGGTCGCCTCCCCCGTGGCCTAATAGCAAGGATCGGCGCGGCCTTTCCCGGAGACGGGCCCGGGGCTTCAGCACGGGCGCAGCGTGGACTCTCGGCGTGGAGCGGGTGAGCCCTCGCTGGAGCTCGCCGGAGGTGAGCGCTCCGTTTCGCTGGCCCGCGGCAGCCTGAAGCCACGGTCTGCAGAGTTTCAGCTGGCGCGGCGTCGAAGAAGAAGATTCCACCGCCGGCCCGCGGCCAACTTCTACCACGGGCGCCGTGGCAACTTACCATCAGGAGCAGGGTCCCTCGCCAGGGATTCCTGGAGAGGAGCTCCAAATCGCCGGCCCTGCAGTCTGCGGTGCTTCTGGCTGCGGCGCGAACTTTAAATCAACGACCGCCGGCCTGTGGCCTACACCAGCCTGAAGCCGCGGTCTCCGGTGGGGAGGAGCCGATTCTGGACTTACCTTGACTTTTACCTTGTCCTTTTACCATCTGGACACCCGCAGCAACGGCTGCGGAAGGTTGAGGTCCCGACCACGGGGGGAAATGGAGGAGGACTGGCCAATTTTTGTACCTTCCACCACAGTGATGATTGCTGTGGTGGATAGAAACATACATAGAAACATAGAAATTAGGTGCAGGAGTAGGCCATTCGGCCCTTGAGCCTGCACCGCCATTCAATATGATCATGGCTGATCATCCAACTCAGTATCCCGTACCTGCCTTCTCTCCATACCCTCTGATCCCCTTAGCCACAAGGGCCACATCTAACTCTCTCTTAAATATAGCCAATGAACTACCCTCTGCGGCAGAGAGTTCCAGAGATTCACCACTCTCTGTGTGAAAAAAGTTCTTCTCATCTCGGTTTTCAAGGATTTCCCCCTTATCCTTAAGCTGTGACCCCTTGTCCTGGACTTCCCCAACATCGGGAGCAATCTTCCTGCATCTAGCCTGTCCAACCCCCTTAAGAATTTTGTAAGTTTCTATAAGATCCCCTCTCAATCTCCTAAATTCTAGAGAGTATAAACCAAGTCTATCCAGTCTTTCTTCATAAGACAGTCCTGACATCCCAGGAATCAGTCTGGTGAACCTTCTCTGCACTCCCTCTATGGCAATAATGTCCTTCCTCAGATTTGGAGACCATGGAGATGTTTGTGTTAATTTTTTATCGTGTATTGTGTGTTCTTTCTCATTGTACCGCTGCTGACAAATTCATTTCACTGTGCAATGTGACGAATAAAACTGATTGTATTGTAATATGTGGGATATTTTCAGTTCTGGCCTGATTTGACATCATTTAACTGAGCAATAACTAATAATAGTTGGTAGGGGCTAGAAAGAGCACACTACATTTCACTCTAGCCGTTGCTCATTTTGTTCATGAAAAGGTCAGTTCTAACTGTAATGATTGCAATGATGAATAATCTAATATAGAAGAGAAAGTGTGCGAAATTCACAACAGGTCAGTCCGCATCTGTGGAAATGGAGAATTTTATTTGTACGGAACCTACCGGACCTGAGTATTTTTGGTATTTTGAGGTTTTTTCTCTCAGATTTTTTGCATTGCAATGATTAGTTTTTGAAGCCTGGTGGTAATATTATGGGGTGTAATCAATATTGAGTTATGAGTTTTGTGGGGTTACAGATAGAATGAAACTCTTGCTTGCAATGCTATTACCACACAGACAATACACAAAAGCATAAATTAATCATAAATCACACACAAATTCTCCAAAACAGTGATAAGAAAAGGAAAGTAACTGCTCTTGAACTTAGAAGTGGGGACTCCAGGCTTCTGAGCCTTCTGTTCAGTCATAGCAGTAAAGTCTGGATGGTGGTGATCTTTATGATAAATACTATCCTCAAGGAAATGCCTCGTGTAGATGCTGTGCATGTGATGGACGGGGCTGAGTCCGCAGTCTTGTGCATTATGTGCATTTGAATTGCTGCACCAGGCCATCAAGAAACCAATCAGGAAACTTCCTATAGTGCATCTGTAGAAGTTTGTCAAAGTATTCAGTGAAATGCTGAATCTCCTTATACTTCTATGAAAGTCGAGGCACAGCCTTCGTGATTACATGTATGTGCTGAGCTCAGGACAGGTCATCAGAGATGTTATCACTCAGTAATTTAAGCTGCTAACTCATTCCACTGCCAACCCACCAATCAAAACTGACACGTGTATCTGATGCATAACAACGCTAATTTCTATCTATCGACATCTTTAAATAACAATAGAAGTAATTGTTACGCATAAATGTATTCTTAATTTGGTAGATGGGCCACGTTAAATTTTAATTTTTACTGATTTGTATTTCCAGCTCAGGATTCAAAATATGCCCGTGCAAAAGAAACTTTCCTGCATTGCATTAAGAGTGTGATTATCAATCGAGGAAATGATTGGTTCAAGATTTATCTTGTGCGAAAGTTGTGTGGTCTAAATGGAATAGAGTTCGTCCAGGAGCTCATAATGAATGACCAATTTTCATGGATCTTTCCCAAGGAAGTTTTACAAAGGGTACAAATAATAAACTGTTCATTATTGACCAATGGTTGAGATTAGTTGCAATTGTCGTCTTTGTTTTAGTTGATATTGTTTCCTTCTGATGCCAGAAAGGTTGAGTAAAATTACAAAAAAAAAATGTTTTGCTTAAAATGTTGCTCTTGCTAGTATGTTGTAGCCCATTGTACTCTACTTTTATTCATGAAATATCCTAAAAGAAATAAATAAATTGCAAGAAATAAATATTTATCTAGTCAAGCCCACAGACGTACATTCAACATAAACAGGCTACAATAGAAAATTAATATTTGTAAAGTGCATACATCATACCTCTTCCTTGAACTCCTTTGTGGTTTAATTAATTTGATTCAGCTCAGCATTCTGGAGTGGTCGCACAAGAAAAGATGCTATTGCTATACAGAAAATACATCATTTTATTTAGATATATATGAAATTTAGCCAGGAAAATTGATTTTCAGAAAACATCCAGATTAATCATTTCCACAGATTCTACAAAAACACTTCTTTAACCACATAATAGATCTAATAACGGCACATCTGGTGTCAATTGTTAGATTTGAAATGCTTTGCACCTGGAGGCGAGGGAAGTTTAAATTGATTTCTTATTGTAACATAGAACAAGACAATTAAGCCTATTGAGTACATTCCAGTTCCCACACGACAGTCCCATTCTTATTTCCCTGTTGCCCTACAATTTATCCTTCTCTACATGTCCCTCAAGTCTTCTTTGAATCTTTTGCCCTTACTAACACTAAGGCATATTGTGTAGAGATGATAAATAGCTCAGTGATATAGATAATGTTGCCTCTGAAGAGGTTTTGGGCAACCTTTAATTCTTATGGAAATATATCCAGTAACATTCATAGGCCTTTGAATGGGAGGTATAAAGATGGAGAAAAAGTAATGGATAATGAAGACATTTCGCAAAATCTCCTGAAAATTACCTTGCTTTATCTTTTTTTGGTTTTCAGAGAGAGAGTATTGGCCAAATTGATCGTTACCTTGCATGTGGCAAAAATTATCAAATGTTTCGTGATGCAGTATTCAAATCCTTTGTTTTTAGTGACCCTAAAAGTATTGAAGAAGCTAAAAAGGTATGAGCCAAAATACCTAAAAGTAAGTCGGCCTTGAAGCCAGAATATATTTGCATTCAATTCAAGTGAACTAGCCTAATGCTAATTTGGAGTTCAACACTGGTGAAGACTAACCTTTAATGAATCATTTCATATGTGTGCACATTCAGTAGGTAGTTTGCAGATGGTACAAAGATGAATGGGAAAGTAACTGAGGAAGAACCAATGAAAGGGATGCTGATAGTTAAATGTGAACAAAAAGATGTAATACAATATAATGTGGTTGCAATATTAGAAATATGGCAAAATATGGTATTATTTAAGAGTGATTTGTGATTAGAGTTCAAAATGTCCTCGTGTAAATCATGGGAAGTTGTCATTTAGTAATTAAAACAAATGAAATGTTAGCTTTTGTTGCAAGAGGGTGGAGTATAAGAGTAAGGAAGTCTTGCTGCATGGTGTGAGCACACATGAGCTATTGTATTTAGTTTTGGACTCCTCGGGTAAGAAATCATACATGCCTTACAGGTGTTGCAGCAAAGTTTCTTTAGATAGATTCCTAGTTACGAAGTTGTATTATGAGAAAACGTTGAGTAGAATGTGCCCATCGACGGTGGCGCAGCAGTAGAATTGCTGCCTTTCAGCGAATGCAGCACCAGAGACCCCAGGTTCGATCCCGACTATGGGTGCTATCTGTACGGAGTTTGTACATTCCCCGTGACCTGCGCGGGTTTTCTCCGAGATCTTCGGTTTCCTCCCACACTCCAAAGACGTACAGGTTTGTAAGATAATTGGCTTGGTAAATGTAAAAATTGTCCCTAGTGTGTGTAGGTTAATGTGCAAGGATCGCTGGTCAGCGCGGACCTGGTGGGCCTGTTACCACGCTGTATCTCTAAACTAAACTAAACTAAATTACAAGTAGAAGAGAAGCATCAGATTCGGAAATGGCATGAAGTGGTAGATATTTGGACATTGTATCTTTTGAGGGGGTGGGGGGGTGAACCAGGAGGGAGAACAGTGGCAGGATTAAGGATTTGCCTTTTAAAATTGATCTGGCCCAAAGACCTGTGGATCAGAGTAATTAATATATTCAATGCTGAGGTAGATTTTTGGATTACAGGGGAATTGAGAGTAATGAAAATCAGACAGGTAAGCTTGATTTGAGATCAAGGACCAGATTAGTCTGAAACAGCCAAGAATTGGAGAAGAGTCAAGGGACTGAATAGCCTTCTACTATTTGTTATGTTCCTGTTTGGAAGGATAAGCTGGACAATAGCATTTTCATTGTTATTTCTGGAGTGAGTGTGATTGATTGTTCTGCTTTAAAGTAATCTTAACTAAAATTATTTTACATTAGGTTTGCAAATGCTCTTCCAAAGAGAAAGGTGTTCATATGACCCTCGCAATATTCCGAGAATTCACTATTCTGTACGCATCAAGCAAACCAAGCGACCATCCAAACAAAGATGTAAGTCTGGATAATTAGTGAATTGGATATTAAGTAGCTTGAACACAATGTTGCTGTTTTCTGCTTGTAGATTATCATGTTTACGGAGCATGAGTGATAAGGAAAGTTTTATAGAACATAGAAGAATACAGCCTAAGAACAGGCCCTTTCCACAATGTTTGTACTGACCAGAAGCAATATCCCTCCATTCCCTGCATATCCAAAAAGATTTGCTTTTTAAAATTGATGCCATGATCATATTGAATGGAGGTGTTGGCTCAAAGGGCTGAATGGCCTACTCCTGCACCTATTTTTCCATGTTTCTAAAGTCTCTTAAATGCTACTATCGATCTACCTCAACCAGCACCTCCAGCAGTGCGTTCCAGGCAATCTCCACCCAGTTTGTAAAAAATATATATACTTACTCACTCTCCTCCCCCCACTCACTCATCCCCTTTAAACGTTGTCCCTCACACCTTAAAGCTATCTAATCTAGTATTTAATGTTTCCATCCTGAGAAAAATGTTTGGCCGTCTGCCTTATCTGTGCCTCTCATAATTTTATACACTTTTATTAGATCTTCCCGCACCTCTAGAATTCCAGAGAAAACAATCCAAGTCTGTCCAGCCTCTCAGTGTAGTTAATACCACCTAAGATAGACACAAAATGCTGGAGTAACTCAGCAGGACAGGCAGCATCTCTGGTGAGAAGGAATTGGTGACGTTTTGGGTTGAGATCATTCTTCAGACCACTTAATCCAGGCAACATTCTGGTAATCCACCTCTGCACCCTTTCCAATGCCTGTAATGGGACGACCAGAATGCACACAGTACTCCAAATGCAGCCTAAAGATCTATAAAGTTGCACCATGACTTCCTGACTGCTATAGTCAATGCCCTGACGTATGAAAGCAAGCAGTGCATATACTGCTTAATTAATCTACTTGTGTTGCCACTTTCAGGGAGTTACTGACTTGAACCCCAAGATCCCTCTGTTCATCAATGTTGTTCAGGTTCATGCCATTAATTGTATATTTTCCCCTTCCATTTGGCCTCCCAAGAGCACACCACATTAACAACTCCCATCTGCCATTTCTCTGCCCATTTCTGCAGATAACCTATATCCTGCTGTAAACTTTGACTTTCTCACAGCCTTCATCACAGTCCGCAACCCCAACAATCTTGATGTCAGCTGCAAATTTACCAACCAACCCATCTATGTTTAGGTCCAAATCATTTATACATAATATCACGTACGGCAGAGGTCTGTGATAGAGGATTTGGAAAAGAGCGGCATTATCATAGGTTGGGAAAAGTTTATATCATGCATTTTCTCCACAAACAGTCCAGTATAGCATGACCAGATACAGAGCGAACTCCCCTAATCTTCAAAGTGCAATTCGGCAAATTGTTCGGCACAGATGAATTAGGCCACATTATTGGGCTTTTGCACTGTATAGTTCTGTGACTTCATGACTCTTTATGACAGTAGTTCAAAGCATTTAACTGGTGAAGAAGCCACCTTTTAATTCATGCTGAAGTCAGGCAGTTTTAGCAGAGTTACTAGAGGGCAAAATACTAGTAGAGGCAGCGGAGAAAACCTCGAGGTGGCTCTGGATCAGGAGAGGAGATCCATGGGGAGGATGTCACCTGATCACAAATGGTGGTCTGATCAACCACGGCTGGGTCGCATGGGTGTAGGTGTCTGATGTTGAAAGATCCAAAACACCCAATGACCCCAGGTTACATCACTGATAATATGTTCAGGAGCATCAATAGATGTATTGTTATCAAATAGGAGGCATAGCTTTAAGATGAGAGGGGCAAAGTTTAAAGATGATGTACAGGGCAAGTTTTTTACACAGACGATGGTGAGTGCCTGAAATGCGCTACCAGGGGTGGTGGATGAAGCAGTTACGTTAATGGCGTACAAAAAGGTTGGATAGGTATATGGGTATGTACAGAATGGAGGGATATGGGTTATGTGAAGGTAGATAAATGATGTTCTTGGCAACATTAATGTGCACTATCTTTTTATCTGGGAATATATTTTTTTGTGATTGTTCAGCACTGCAGAATTGGCTCCAACAGAATCATGTTACAAAATGTATTTTTTAGCCCTCATTTTTATGCTGGATTTAATCCCACATCCGTAAAGACAGTATTCTAAACACACAAAAGTTAGCAGAGTCTGAACCCTGGCAAAAATAACTAGTATATAATTTATTTGAAAATCTGCAATGAAAACAGAGACTTGTTCGGGAGGAATGCTTCCAGTTTTTAATTATGTTTAAATTTAACAGATTCTGATTCTAAAACTTCAAATTCTGATATGATTGCCGAATTTGTGCAGTATTCTTATCTATGATACTCCATAGACCCACCGTATAGTGATGTAAATTATATCTGAAAATAAAATGTTTCATGTTCAAGAACAAGAAGGCAGATTATTATCTGAATGGTGTCAGATTAGGAAAAGGGGAAGTGCAATGTGACTCGGGTGTCCTTGTACATCCATCACTGAAAGTAAGCATGCAGGTACAACAGGCAGTGACAAAAGCAAATGGCTTGTTGCACTTCATAGCGCGAAGATTTGAGTATAGGAGCAAGGGGGTCCTACTGCAGTTGTGCAGGGCCCTGGTGAGACCATACCTGGAGTATTGTGTGCAGTTTTGGTCTCCTAATTTGAGGAAGGACATTCTTGAATTTGAGGGAGTGCAGTGTGGGTTCACCATGTTAATTCCCGGGACTGACATTTGATGAAAGAATGGATCGACATGGCTTATATTCACTGGAATTTAGAAGGATGAGAGGAGATCTTATAGAAACATAGACAATTCTTAAGGGATTGGACAGACTAAATGCAAGAAAAATGTTCCTGATATTGGGGAGTCCAAAAATAGAGGTCACATTTTAAGAATAAGGGGTAGGCCATTTAGGACTGAGAATTGTGAATCTGTGGAATTCTCGGCCACAGAAGGCAGTGGAGGCCAATTCACTGGATGTTTTCAAGAGAGGGTTAGATATAGCTCTTAGGTCTAACAGAATCAAGGAATATGGGGAGAAAGCAGGAACGGGGTACTGATTTTGGATGATCAGCCAGGATCATATTGAATGTTAGTGTTGGCTCGAAGGGCCGAATGGTCTACTCCTGCACCTGTTGTCTATATTTCTGTGTTATCAGTGCATTTAGTGAAAGTATCACATTTAGAATTTTACAAAATGCACTGCAACTATCTAGAAAGGCTTCTTCAGCAGCAGGTCCTCAAAGCCACGATGTATATCACCTGAATAGACAAGAGCACATGGGAACACCATCATCTCAAGACTGTGCTACTTGCACACCAGTTTATAAATTTATCTTTTGTTCTTTCATCGTCTCTGTAGCTAAATTCAAGAACTTCTTATCATTGAATCATGCATTGGCTTTTCACTTACTGGTTAGCACGCAACAAAACTAAACAAAACTGTTAGAGTATCTTCACATTGTTTAGTGGTTCAAAAAGATCACTCACCATTGTTCCCTCAAGACCATTTAATGTAGCTAATATAGTTTTAGTTTATATTCTTGTCAATAATAATTTTATAACACTGCATAACTGGTTAACTCTCCTTTTAAGTATGTTTTTAATTAACATTGATTTTAATACTAAAAGTTACATTGGAGGCACAAGAAACTGCAGATACTGAATCGTAAAGGACTGAAATTACATTAGTAAGAATACAAGGTCAATTAGGGAGTCTAGATTCCTGGATATATAAAAATGTCACTGCAATCTTCATTCTTTAGGATTTTGATTCTTTATCTAACATTTTATTTTGTTCCATAGTTCGGTTTCCCAAGTGAATTTCATTGCTTATGTTTTTTCAGCAATGTGACGTTATTGCGAAGTACATTGAGGAAGAAAATGTTTTTCACTCTTCCATGTGTAAGAAGTTTGCTATCAGATTACTCAAGAATGACATTCCTGGACTTGAAATTAATCCAGGGCTAAAGAGCCAGGAGAGGACGATTATCGAGATAATCATTCATGCAGCAGCTGTCATCTTGTTCAGTGAGGAAAATAGCATCCTGACTCCACTACAGCATCTATCTTTCCAACCTGCTCTTATGGTGGTATGTTCTTTGCTTATATTTTAATTTAACATTTTGCTAATTGAACATTTTCACAGTCGTTTTTCTCCTGCTTGCCATGTTAAAAGTGAAAATAACTGTTGCAATATCTGGACTTCAGACATTTACATTTGCCAAAAATGCTAATTGTTCTTTCAGTTGTAAAAACTGCTGAAAATAAACTCTTGAATATCAAGAATATAAATGAAAATATTTCTTCATGTATGAGAAAAACATTATGGCAAAATGAATTTACCCTTTTGTTAAATATACATTTAGAATGCGTTCCTACCCACAATGCCTGAAGATATAAGAATTGAAGCTAGAGGATGGGCTGCTTTACAGAATCTTGCCATGTATCGTAAGTAACAAAATCAGCCTTTATGAGTGCATTTATCTATTTGAAAAATGTTCAGTTTAATCATTGGCAAATATATTTGTTTTTCTGCCAGAATGCCCAAATGGACATCCTTGCTTTGTCGGAGAGGTAAATTAATATGCTCTATTATTTCTTATTTCTTTATAAACTGTCAGATATTTTCAATACTACATACACGAAGCATGGTTTTGCATTTCTGGTTTCTAATTCTAGTGTGGTCGACCTATGGAAGTAGCCCGTTGTCCTGAATGCAAAGCTGTAGTTGGAGGACATAATCACAATCCTGTTAGTGGATTTACTGCAGCTGATATGTAAGAACATTTCCATTCTGGTCAAAAAATAGTACTCTTGCATAAATCTAATCAAACTGTTACATGCAAGCCATGCTACTATCAAATGGATACTTGGAACCTTTTAAAATTTCTAAAATTAGCTTGTTTTTTTTTCCCAGCGAGGGAGATTATAACCTCTGATATTGGGTTCCGTTTAACAAATATTAAGTCATGCTCAAGCGTCCAGAAATATAATAAATGAATATAACTGATAGCCGTAGTTGAAGTCATATTTAATTATTAGTTATTTATTTATATGCAAATTTGTAAATGTGTGTAAGAGACGAACCTCTTCCATAAACTTTCTCACGATCTCTGAACTGTACAGTAGATGCAAAAGTCTGGAAAATGCTATTACGTAGGATAATATTTTCTCTCACCGTGTGAAAGATTTCATGGGAAAACTGATTGTTATGTGTTAACTGTAACTGTGTTGATCTCAAAGCAACTTTTCAAGACTTATTGCAGACCTCCCAAAACCTGTAGCCAAAACAAGCAGAAAGGCAGCAGGTTCATTCAAATGCCACCATTTGCAAGTTCCCTGTAAGAAAGCAGGCTACCTTGGAAATATTTAGCTGTTCTTTCATCTTCATCATCTCTATTGTGCCTCTGTTTAAGAAGGGCTGCAAAGTATAGAACAAGAAACCAAGGATCAGTGGTAGAAATGTTTCTGGTGAGGATATTGAGGGATAAGCTATTCAAGCATTTGGAAAGAGGGTGGATTAGATATAATGGTCTTGTGCATCGTGAACTTGATTGCATTTTTTGAAGAAGTAACTAAGACGGCTGATGGCAGGGTCATAGATGTAGTCTATATGGACTAGCAAGGCCTTTGTAATGGTTCTGCATGGTAGTCTGCTCTGGAAGGTTAGATCACAAGATCTTTGTATACTGCCTCAGTGAAGTCTACTATTCTTACACTACAGTCGTTACACTTTTGAACCATCCAGGGAAAACTAGTTAAGAGGATACAGATACAGGATTCAGACCAGCCTGAAGAAGGGTCTCAAACCGAAACGTCACCCTTTCCTTCGAAAAAGAGATACTGCCTGTCCCACTGAAATATTCCCGCTTTTTGTGTATATCTTTAGTTTAAACTAGCATCTGCAGTTCCTTCTTACACATAAGAATTGGCTTTGTGGTAGGAAGGAGAGGGTGATTTTTTTTTGGACTGGAGGCCTGTAATTAATGATGTGTCTTCGGAATCAGTGCTGGTCCCATTGTTGTATATCATCTATATCAACGATTTGGATGAGAACATACAATGCATGATCAGTAAGTTTGCAGATGACACTAAAATCAGTGGTCTTGTAGAAGATAATTATCACGAATTACAGCAGGATTTTAATCAGCTGGGCATGTTTGTCAGGAATGGATGAAGGATTTGAATGTAGAGGAGTGTGAGGCTGCATTTTGGGAAATCATTTGGGGAGGTAGGGGGGGTGGACCTTCGCTGTAAATGGTAGAAAAGATTTATAAGGATGTTGCTAGGACTCGTGCCTTAGCTCTGGGAGATGTTTGACAGGCTCGGACTTTATTCTTTGGAGGGTATGAGGCTGTGGCGTGATGTTACAAATGTGTATAAAATCATGAGAAAGATAACTAAGGTAAATGCACAGTCTTTTTACTAGGGTCGGGAAATGTGGAGGGCATAGGTTTCAGGCGAAAGGGGAAGGTTTATCAGAAACCTGAGGGCAAAGTTTTCATAAGAGGGTTGTGGGTATATGGAATGAACTGCCAGAAAAAGTAGCTGAGGCAGGTACAATGACAAAGGACAGGTATATGGATACAAACGTTTTAGTGAGATCTGTTCGTAAATGGGACCAGCTTAAGATGGGGCACCTTGGTCCGTATGGACAGGTCGTGCTGAAGAACCTGTTTCCATGCTATCATGCCTCACAGGATCTATATGTTGGAAGAATCTAAACAACAGTACTGTAGGGGTATATTCACTTCAATGATTATAACAGTTCAGAAATGCACAATCAAACCTTGTGAAAGACAATTTAGAATTGGCAATGAATGCTAGTCTTCCAATAATGAATACATTTCATAAATAGTTTTTAAAGAAAAGGTGGACTGATTATTTTCCTAATTGATACAAAGTAATTTTATCAGTCAAAAACTTTCCTTCAACTAACTTGTTGACACACATCATTTTAGGTATGGATGCCAGATTTGGGGATTCTAAGCCAGTGGTGATAAGGAGTTGCTGATTCCAGCTCTTTGGATCAGCTGACAATGGGATTTTTTCATTTAAATGATATATGACTGCAATTTATTCAATCTAACATGACTTAAACATTTCTAATCTTTATGAAGGATTAATTAAAGCAAATTTATCTGATATTTAGGATGGACAGAACACAAACGGGACACATCTTAGGTGATCCCAGGAAAAGAGAAACAATCGTTGCTCCTGACAGACAAATGTCCTTGGTGTCACTTTTACTTGTGCGTCTGATGACACATGTGGCTATGTTTATAGGAACTATGGAGGATGTCAAGGTATTTAATTTATAAGGATTTGGTATTAGTAATCATGTATATCAGTTAAATGCATATGTTTCTAGACAAAATCTAGTTTGCATTGCTAGTATTTTGTATAGACACTGGAGTGGCAGTTTTTGAAAACCCCTGCTTAAACAGTTGTATACTCCGTACTCTTGATCTTTTTTTTCTCTACCCGTTTTACTTGAGCTTGGCTTGATTGTGTTTGTGTATAGTATTATCTAATTTAATTGGGTAGCATGCAAAACAAAGCTTTTCACTATGGCACGTGAGAATACACATGACAATAATAAACCTCATGTTGACAACAAATAGAACAAACTTAAAGAGACGTTGAAGTAAATCAGAAATTGGTGACTATTTTAATAGATGCCTACAAATGTTATAAAGGGGAGTAATATCTGGCACTGTCAGGAGATCTATAGCTTTGCTAGCCTTAGAAAAGTTGATTTAGGAGTGAGATGATTCAAGTTTCCTGGTTGATATTTCAGTCGTCTTTTATTTAAATATTTGCAAGTAGATTTTCCAATTAATGGTGCTGGTAATTTTGATTGTAAAATCTGATTAAAACTAAGTTGTAAGAGTAAGTTGTTTCAGCATTGAAAGATTGCAAGAACTTCTATGTTCGACATCAGGATGCATTCATGAAAATATATAAATGTCATTATGTACCTTCTACCCTCTCATCAAACATTTTACACATAAATTGTGACCAGAAGAGAAACTGTACCATATTTGTGGTCCCTTAGAATTGCTGATTGGTTCCATGACAAACCTAACAGTAAATAAAATTGAGCCTGAGGTAATATCATGTATAATCATATAATGGATATTGCAAGTTATTCCATTTTGCAGTGAACTGGAAAAAGTGCATGATCTTTGTCATTTATGTCAACCATGGATATAAAATATAGTCAGCAGGACTAATCAGAATAAAGATGAAAATGAAGTGTAAATACAAGAATAATTAACTAAATCAGGCTAATATACTGGATCTGGTATCGTACTCGAGTTATCATAGAATTTTTAGATATAAATACCCACGTCTCAAAAAAGAGTGACTATTTTGCACAGTTTGAGATTTTCTTTTAATATGGCACAATACCAACTTGTGCACAAATGTGAGTAGATTGCAAATGTTTTTAAATATTGTACATCCTTAACTTGCACTCAAATTGCAAAATTACCTCAATTTATAAATTATCTTTTAAATTTTTTTGTTCTACATTTTTTTCCAGTCAATAGAACAAATTATAAAACCACAAGTTCAAAATCCAAGGGACTTTCTCTGGTGTCATATCAAAAAAGACATAGAACAGCTCAGGAATTCACTGGCAAAGACTATCGATGAAACGGCAATAGTTGTTCATCTCTTTCTCCACCAACTCATTCATCAAAAGAAGCGTAAGTATCTGTGTTTAAATAAAGAAGCAAAGTAAGGTCATAAGTATTTAATAGAAGAACAAATGTATTTTTATTTCTGTCACTAAAATTCTCTCTACTTTTTAAAATATTATATTTCTAGTCCCTACATTACCAGGAAACCTGTCCACCAAGGCACAAAGGAAAAATTGGGAGAGCTCTATTTCAAAAGAGGTGATAACTCCTGCAGTGGAGGTGAGATCTATTTAATAAAGTAATATTTAAAATACATGCCCCTGGAAAAATACACCATACATGTTTTTAAATTAAGTGATGCAACTATATTTTAGAGTTCTGACTAACCTGAATTTGCAAATCCTCTACTCAGCAGTAGATCTTAAAAAGAGCAAATTCGTAGTTATTCACCTTCATTTGTTGACTTCAAACTTCAGATCAAAAAACCCAGCATATAATCACTTTTATTGATGGAGTATGCCATGGAAACAGGCTCTTCCCTCCCTTTGTCTTTACATCTCACTCCTCTTTGCTCCCAAAGTTGAATCTGAATCTCTTCTCTCCTTATCTGACACCCTTTTGCCCCTTTTCATCTCTAGTCTTTATGCACCTGTCTGCCAATCAAGCACCTCTCACCTGCACCAACTTGCTGGGCTTTGTCCCACCCACCTCTTTTCCAGCTTCCTCACCCCCTACTACAATCAGTCTGAAGAAGGGTCCAACCCAAAACATCATCTATCCACATCCTCCAAAGATGCTGCCTGACCCGCTGAGTTACTCCAGTACACTGTGCATCTGCATTTGTTTGTGTCTCTTTCTTGTTTAAAAATATATCGATTCTGCTTGCACATGCAAATATGCCAGTTCAGTTTAATACTGGTGGTGCTTTCAGAGCATTGGTAATAACAAATTAAGATAATGCTGTGGTGATGAAGTAGATCAAGCTGAAATGTGGAAATGGAAACTGACACACAAGATCAAATGGAATTTTAAGCTTATTGCTCAGGAACAACACAAGAAATATATTTTTGTTTGGACCTTGACAGGGGTTCCTCGTAATATTAATGGATTTTCCATGCAAGCAAAATAAAGCATTTTAACTTTTCAAAAATGTCTGTTTCTAGTAATCTTTCATTTTTTTTCTCAACAATAATCAACATTTTATCTGCATATATTTTGAAAATTTACCTTAATGTAAGAGCGATGAAGGAGTCATGTAAGAAAATAAGCATGACACTATTTCAAAGCAACTCATTGATGCAGTAGAGTATTACCAGAATGCTGCCTGCATTGGGGGCAATAACTGCAAGGAGAGGTTGGGCAAACTTCTAGTATTTTCTCTAGAAAGCAAGAGGTTGATAGGAAACTTAATATGTATATAGAATTATGAAGGGCATAGATTGGGTAGACTCTCAGAACCCTTTTCCCAGGATGGAAATGTCAGAGGCTAGAAGAATTAACTTTAAAAGGGACAAAACTTAAGAGATGTGCAGGGAATCATTTTTATACAGAGGGTGTTGGGTGCCTGAAACACACATTGTGAGTCAAAGGGTCGGTTCAGTGGTGTACTTTTCTACATTCGAAGTTCTATTGGCTATAAAGCACGTTCGAATTCCTGAAAACATGAAAGAAACCAACTGAACATTTCTTTTGTTCTATTTTGATTTCGGTCTATTATTGGAAATATTTTTTTAAACAGTACATGGAAATTAGCACACATGTACTTTTGAAGTGTGATTAGTTTAATTACAGTAGCATCAATTTACCTGTGAACATTTGTTTTATTAGAATCTGGACAGGAAACTTGTGGATATTAACAGCCAGATAAGTCAAGATAAAAGAAGTGGTTCCGATTCTATTGTCAAAATTGTGTACAGTGACCCCCAAACATTCCTTACATTACCTAAAGGGGATGCCTTGCATTGCTCTACTATATGGGCTTGTAGAAAGAGAATTTCTCCTGAACATTTGAGACATATGATGGAGAATAGGGAAGAGAAAGAAAATGTGCCCATCCTGCAGACATTTCTACAAAAGGTATGATTTGTTTTATGATCTATATTCCAGTGAAATATTGTTTATTGTATGTAAAGAGATAGTAGCTTCACATCTCTCTCACCTCACTCGTCCTACCTTCACCCTCACCATCCCTCTCGCCCTCTCCCCTCTCTTTCGCTCCCCCTCTCCCGTTTGGTCCCCCTCTCTCTATTTCTTGCATGTAAAAAGACTGAACTCTAACTTGGTGATGCAAGTTATAATGTGATGGTCTTCTGTAATATTTCAATAAACTCTCAATGATCTCCTGATATGTAGGAAGTACAGTTAAGGTTGGTGAAGTACCTGCCAGAATTACTGGCGCTTCAGAATGACTTGACAAAACTATTTCAGAATACAACAGAGGTACCGAAGCAATCCGCTTCTGATTTTCTTCAAACCATCAGCTCTGGTAATTACCTTTTACAGCATTGGATCAGATTAGTTTTTTTTGTTGGGTGGGAGAAGCAATTGATGTTAATCCCACTTTTGTTTTGATTTCTTTAGAACCAGTAAGGAGTACATTTACATCCCGAATCTCATGCTTTATCTCTGTGTGGAACCAGCTTCGAACGTTCCTCATTACTAATGGTAAGCATTACTTGTTATTAACTTCAAAACCTAATCCAACATGGTTTTTTAAAATTTCTTGTACCACCAGATATATTACATAATTGATAAATTCTCCATTTGGAAGTAAGTAATCCTATACTGGTAAGACCAAGATTTACATACCAAACTATAACAAGGGCAATTTCCCAAGTTCCCACCACCATGCTGAATTCAGAGTGCATTGGCAAATCAGTGACAGTATCTTACAGATTTCCACATTTGCAAGGGCTATGGAAAAACAGGATCTGCTATGCCCAAACATTTGTGACATATTCCTTCTTAATCAAGACCATTCATCTTGAATGCGATGATATTGTAGAACTCATTTCTAACTATTAATAAGATATTTCTGATAATCTCAAAGATCAAAACTGGTTCTTAGGTCATGTCTTGCCCCTGAACGCTCGCTAGCACTATTGCTCGAAACACTTTTAAAAGTTCAATACACCTCGAACTTAGATTTCTGACATGTTGATTTATCTGTTTGGACTTAATGACTTAAATGTTTGACGGATATTCCTAAACTGGAACATGTAATGTGGAGGAAACAAAAGAATAGAATAGAAATAGAAAAGTTGTCTATTGTCTATTGAGTTTGAGACTTTTTTTTCCCCAGGCTGAATTTCCCACAGGGAAATTAATGAGCAATTTGTGCACAGCAACAGCTTCTCAAACAGCATGATATGATAATAACTGCCACATTTGTGTTTTGACTGTGTGCTGATATTATTTAAGGAACAAATACTAGATATGGCAATTGTTTTACCTTCAATTTATGAGATCTAATTCCAGCCATCTGCAAGCATACAGAAGGTCTTGATTTAACTTCCCAGACTTGTATATGATATTTCTAATGGTGCAGCACTTGCTCAACATTGAATTAAAACATCAGATATGATTTTGTGTTCTAAGTACCACCAAAATTTGAGTTGATGCACTCTGACTCCGGCAGAATTGCTATCCATAAAGCCAGAATTGATTCTAATCTCTTTGGAGTCTTATTGAGAGCTTACAAAGCCAGGGGAAGAATTGGCTTACATTGTGTGTTATTTGTGAGGCACCATACCAAGCAGAAGCAGAATCTATAAGTAGATATACAAATTAAACAGGTTGGTGCCTGAGGTAATTAGAATGAACATTAGAATGACATTGCGACTGGCAAGTAAATAACACAAAAATGCAATGTACACGTTTTGACTCTTTTCAGTTTCAATGGCAACGGGTTTACTTTGTTGCAAATCATAAATTACAGGTGAATTTAAGATTCCGGAAGAGTTTGGTGCTTCAGATTTGGACATGCAAAACTGCCAACTTGAGGTTCTGCTCCCTCGACGCCAAGGTCTTGGCTTGTGCTCTACTGCGCTAGTTAGCTACCTCATAGCTCTTCAAAATGACTTTGTATATACAGTGGAGAAGTATACTATTGAATCTACTCCGTGAGTTTGTTGTTACATGCATTGATGCTCTATTTTTAACTCTTTATTATCCTATCACTCAATTTATTTTGGTTAATACCTGTGTTACCATTCAACAATGTAAAATCAAAAATGTTAATTCTTCTAATTTGACATAAGGCAAATGAACATAGAAAATCATGAACCAAATGGAGAGAAAAGGAATTAGTTGACATCTTGATAGCTTTTTATTTAAGGGCACTTTGTCAGGACTTATCAATTTCAAGCATGTTCAGATCATTCAAATTAATACTAGTGTTAAAATAACTGACGTATTAGAAAGCTGAAATAAAAAACAAAAAATGTTGAAACTACTCAGGTCAATCTATGTATATTGTGGAGAGAAATTCTTAACAGTTTAAAATCACTCTGAGCTTTTGTCAGTCTTTCTGAAGAGGAAGATCATTCTTGCATAGATTTAATCTTAGCATTATAGAAGAGATAGGATAATTTTCAATTTGGAATTAATTGCTGGCATTTTGAATGCCATGGGAGCTTGCAATGATACAAGCTGTACAAAATGTAACTATATTGTGGCTTGTGATTCAAAATTCAACGTAATTGTAAAGTTAATTTATAATTAACAGAATTCACTTAGATACAAGGAATAGCGGATGCTGGTTTACAAAAATAGGACACAAAGTGCTGGACAAATTCAGTGGGTTAGGCAGCATCTCTGGAAGGCATGGATAGGCAGCATTTTGGGTCGTGACCCTTCACTTATCCATGTCTTCCTGAGATGCTGCCTGACCCGATGAGTTACTCCAGCACCTTGTGTCCTTTTTTTGTAAACCAGCATTTGCAGTTCCTTGTGTCCAAGTGAATTCTGTTGTCTCTTGTCAAGATATATTGTCAAGATGTAATAGGCCATTCTCACGTTACGAGCTGACGCAAGAGGTAACCCGAGTGAAGGGTTCGTGGTTGAGCACGATATAAAAAGTGAAAGATCAAGAGTTTAATCGAGTTCCCACGGGTAGACGGCAGTTTCCCGTTTACTTGTCATTTCTGCGATGTTCCCAGTTCATCTCCCGAGTTACTCTTGAGCCAATCCTGATTGAAGTTTTGTTTTAATAAGCAACAGTGTTATGTTTTAATAAGCAACAGTGTTAAAGAAGACCTCTCCATCCTGTGGCTTTGTTTTAAAGATATAATTCAGAGCGGCCGCATCTATTGATGTGACCTACAAAGGGAAAATGCGCACCATCCAGTGCCAGAGCAGTTATACTAATGATTTGTTAGAAACAGACAGGCTTGATATGTTTTAATTGAATTTACTGCCATGTCTACACACTGCGGGGAGACTGGAGATTAAATCTTTGAATGTGGACGGATGTGCACATCAGATTGTTGTAGACGGAGCTCAAGGTTCACCTCCTGAGTTGCTTTGGTGCCCAGGCGTGAGTTGAGATGGAGAGAGGTTGGGAGGGGTGGGGCGTCATTAATCTGTCTGGGGTGACATGGCTCTTGGGTTAGGCTGGGATCATTCTCTGCGGGGTGATCTTAGTGCGGGAGACAAGTGTAGGAGAGGTGTACTGACTGTGTGGGCAGAACTTTGGAAGTGATTGCCCACCAATCTCAAAAGCCGCTGTGTCTCCCTGTCCCTGGGATAGCAGAGGGCAATCAAACAGCACAATACCCCCCTCCCCTTCCAACCCCAGAGGAATCCGCTCCCCAATGGGCCGCTATGGCGACAAGTGGCAGTTCGCCCACAGCACGAGCTGCGCCCCCTCATCCGCCACCCCAAGAACAAGACGTACCTTGCACACCATCAGCTTCTGCCCCTACGGGGAGCGTGTTCCTCTGGAGTTGGAGCGGGGCTGGGCTGGAGTTGCTGCTGGCTGTGGGTCTCTGGGATCTCCGTGCTTGTAATGGGCCTGGGGGTCGGTGTCCCGTTGGTCCTGACGTCTCCGGCCACCCCCCTGGACAGGAGCTGAGACTGGGAACTGTACCGCCCTTGCCCCCTCCCTCTGCAACTGCAAACAACCACACTCTCCTGCTCACCTGCAAGGGCGGTACAGTTCCCAGTCTCAGCTCCAGTACAGGGGGGTGGCCGGAGACGTCAGGACCAACAGGAACCCGCTCCCCGATGGGCCGCTACGGCGACAAGTGGCAGTTCGCCCACAGCCCGAGCTGCGTCCCCTCATCCGCAACCCGGGTTGGAGCGGGGCTGGGCTGGAGTTGCTGTTGGCTGTGGGTCTCTGGGTTCTCCGTGCTTGCAGTGGGCCTGGGGGTTGATGTCCCATTGGTCCAGACGTCTCCGGTGACTGGCACGGACCTGCTGGCATCACCGACGTGAAGACAGTGCAAAGCCCCCGCGCCGGTGCAATGGGCGGGGAGCTGGAGAGAGGAGGGAAGGGGTCACACACATGGCCGGGAAGCAGAGGGTTGTAGGTGGGGGTAGTGACAGATGGGGCCAACAATGAGTGGAGAAAGACAGAAACACCGACGTGCAAAGGAGACCTACAACAGTGCATGATCTCTCTTGCATGGCAGGTGACTGTCGCTGGGAAACTGAAGGGAGCGACAATCTGCTGCTGCCTGTCCGCTGAGTTAAAGAGTTCCCACGGTAGACTCACGATACACTAAGGTAAACGCACGGGCCACTACGTTCTTCAATCGAGTTAAAATGTTTCAATTATTAACCACAAGAGTAAAATTGACTCGTGGAAAATTTCAAACATGTTTGATTTTTTGCAAGAGTAGACAAGTTACACGAGAACCTGCCGTTAGCGCCACGATGCACTACGTTGCGTCCACGAATGCCGTACGTTATTACCACGAGGTTTAACTCGGGTTACCTCTTGTGTCAGCTCGTAACGTGAGAATGGCCTATAACCATGTCAAACAAAAAAAGGTGTTTTTTTTTCAATCTGCTGTGCCTTGAATAAAAATTCAAATTTTGTGGCCTTTATAGATACTCAATCAGTCCACAGGATGTATCCGACTTGCACGTAATCAGATATGAGGTTGGAAAGGACATAATTCCTCTCCTCTTGTCCAACTGTCAATATACAATGGAAAAAGGAAGCGAAATTGTGATCGAGTATGACTTCAAGAGAATTGAACAGCAATTGACCAACAGATTCTTAAAAGGAAAACCACTTATTAGTTTAAAGGTAAGTCGCCATTAATGAGAGTGGTTCCTTATTTAGTTTTGTAAATAAATCTGCACAAACTATCACCAACTGTGGGGAAAAAAAGGACCATAATAATGGAAGATAGACACAAAATGCTGGAATAATTCAGCGGGACATGCAACCACTCTGGAGAGAAGGAATGAATGATGTTTCGGGTCGACATATTTCTTCCGACTGATAGTCAGGGGAGAGGGAAACTAGAGATATGGAAGGGTAAGACTTTGATCTGAAAATGACAGATCAAAGCAGAGGATGATCAAGGGAATGAAGAATGCTTCGTTGTTGGCTTAGGGGAAGGTGTCAATGAGGCATACAAACAGTAAAATGAATCAGGAGGACAGTAAAACTGGTCAGGGACCGAGGGTGGGGGAGAGAGGGAAAGCAAGGGTTACGAAGTTATATAAATCAATATTAATACTGCTGGATTGTAAGCTGCTCAAGCAAAACATAATAATAGAACTTGTGAAGGATGTCAGTGCGGTGCTCTAAATGGTCACCTGTTTTTTTTTTCTCACATTTTTCAGGGAATACCTACACTGATTTACAGACAAGACAGAAATTATGGAATTATCTTTCATGATATCCAAAACAGAATTCCTCAGGTATTTTAGTTTGATCTTTTAAATACTGTATGTTTATAAGTAAATTTTGCATATTAATACACGTAGAAAAGACGGCATTCATTCTGCTGGAGAAATTAAAATTTCAGGCTATTTAATTTGCTTCAAAATGAAAAAAATATGTTAACACGCAAATACAAAGCCAAGAGTCATGTCAAGAGTCAAGAGAGTTTGTTGTCATGTGTCCCAGATAGGACAATTAAACTCTTGCTTGCTGCAGCACAGAATCTTATAGGCATAAATACAGATTAGATCAGTGTGTCCATATACCATAGAATATTTATTATATATAATGGTAGGGAGGTCAGAGCCGATGATGGACTGGGCAGTGTTTACAACTATTTGCAGCCTTTTCCGCTCCTGGACGCTCAGGTTGCTGTACCAAGCCATGATGCAACCGGTCAGCATGCTCGCTACTGTGCACCTGTAGAAGTTCGAGAGAGTCCTCCTTGACATACCGACTCTGTAATCTTCTCAGGAGGTAGAGGCGCTGATGTGCTTTCTTTATGATTGCATCAGTGGTCTGGGACCAAGAGAGATCTTCGGAAATATGTAGCCCAGGAATTTGAAGTTCTTGACCATTTCGACCATCGACCCGTTGATATAAACTGCACCATTTGGTCAATCGGTCGATCTCACTTCTATACTCTGACTCGTCCCCATCAGTGATATATCCCACAACAGTGGTGTCGTCAGCGAACAGAGCCCAGGGAAGATGATCTGAGGGAGGAAAGAACAGGTTACTATATGACAATGTGGATGATGATGCAAGGCGAAAGGGAAGAAATAAGTTGGAAAAGAACTGGAGGTCATGACAGAAAAGAACATCAATGAAAACTAGATTAAATAATCCTTCAACACACTGGAATCACATTCTACCCCCTCCCAAATAAAAGGTGCAGAGGAATAATTCAATTGTTAACACTTCCTTGGTGTATCCGGAAGTGGCGGCACTGCCTTGCAGCTGCGGCTCGCCTGCAGTCCGTTTGACTTTTCTGTTTTTTGTTTTCTTTTGTTCCGTTGTTGCAGTTTATTTAGTTGTGTATGTGTGGGGGGTGGGTGTGGTATTTTTTTGACTCTTCCTTCGGGGGGGGATGTGATCTTTCCTTCCGTGTCCGTCTGCGCTGAGGCCTATCGCGGAGCTGGCGGCCTCCAACTGCGACCGACCTCGAGGCTGCGGAGGCAGAGCCAGGACTTACCAACGCGAGGCTGGCCGACTTCGGGGCTGTGGTTGCGGGGCGACCCAACTTCCGACTTTGGAGGCTCGGCCGCGGGCCAGTGGACGACATCACCGGGAGCTCGCAGATCACAGGTGGTGACCTGTTTTTCCGGAGCTCCCGCAACTACAGCTGCGTCCGCTGGACTGGAGGGCGGCAACTTCAACCGCCCCGGGCCGCGGAGTTTGAACCGGCCGGTTTGCGGAGCACGGATTCAGCCGCGGGACTTACTTACCATCACCTGGCGGGGCCACAACATCGGAGGCTTGGATTGCCTCAGCGTAGAGGGAGAGCAAGGAGGGAAGAGACAATGACTTTGGGACTTTAAACTGTGTTGAGTGTTTGCTATTTATTCTATGTTATGACTGCAGGCTAAACCATTGAATTGAATCCAATCCAATCCAATCACCAATAATTTGTCCTTGTCCAACCATATACGCTACGGCCAAGAAAGCTCTATTTCCTCATAAGACGAAGGAAATTTGGTGCGCCTCTAATGACTCTTACCAATTTCTATAGATACACCATGGAAAGCATTTGGTTCGACAACAGCTCTGCATCAAATTACAAGGGTTGCAGATACAGCCAGTACATCTTTCAAACCAGCCTACCCCTCCTATTTATTTTATCGACACTCCTGTAAGCTAAGGGTGTAATCCGAACTTTCAATTTACCTTGTTGCTTCCCTTGCACGATTCTTAAATCTACCCTTTCTCCGTAGCTGTAACACTATATTCTACATTCTGTTGATTTTTCTCTTTACATGATCTGTTGTACTTGTGTGTGATTTGATAGCATGGATAGCACACAAAGCAGAAATTTTCACTGTACCTCTGCACATGTGACAATAATACCAAGCTTTTAACCCTTTGCAATGTTCTACAAATCGGTCATCATTTTCAACTCATACTTGCTTTTCCTCTCAGGAATCACTGCCAATCTCTGTTATTAATGTCATAAGTGGTGAACTTCAGTCATACAGTGAAGTATGCGAAGCATTCACTGCTGTGGAAGTCACTTCAGGATTTTTGGCCATGTCAGGAGGAGACCCTGATCAAAAACTGGATGTTTACTTGAAGGATGTATTGCAAATGGAAGCTCAGACCTCACCTCATGTAATGGAAGTGAGTATATATTTATCCTATTTGCATTACAAATTGCAGCATTAATCTAGTATTTTTGTGTATATTTATATTTTAAAACATTGTAAATTATTCTCATATATTTACCTTGCAAATAAAGGATCATGATGAAAATGATGTGTATAAAAGTCCAGCTATTCATATAGATTCTTAGTGTTGTCTGGTGAATTGTCAACTTGTCTCCATTGATAGAACTCTTTTGAGCCAGAGCCTATTGATCCAAGTTCTGCTCTATGAGACAAGTACACAATTTACACACACAGGTCAAGTACAAGGGACCAGTAGGGTTTTGTGTTAAGGTTTTTTTGATCAACAATAAACAGTTTCTTTAGATTCCATGACAAAATAGTGCAGATGTTGACAACAACATGCTTCCTGTCTGTTCAGATGATCTGGTTAAATTTTAAGATTCAATGCAATTAATCGGAAAGGTTTAGGCTAAATGCAAGCAAATTAGACTGTTTCCGGCTGTATAAACTCTTTGACTGAGTCTATCTGGTGTTGATATATTCATCCAACAACAGCAAAAAATGACTAACTGGTTATTCATCTAATTTCTGGCCTGGGATATTAACACAGAGTGATTGTCTTCTGTGTTTGGCCACAAAATAGTAATGGTGTATCAAATTGATGAATGATAAGGTCCTACATTTCAAAATGTTAAAGCCCATCTTTATTAGATCTAACAATGATATGTGCCGCTGTGGTTTCTAAAAAGATTCCTATTTGAAAATATTTTTGCCACCTCCAACGGGATCCCACCACTGGCCACATCTTCCCATCTCCCCTTTCGGCTTTCAGCAGAGATCGCTCCCTCCGTAACTCCCTCGTCAATTCGTCCCTTTTCACCCAAACCATCCCCTCCCCTGGTACTTTCTGTTACAACCACAGGAAATGCTACACTTGTCGCTTTACCTCCCCCCTTGACTCCATCCAAGGACCTAAGCAGCCTTTCTAGGTGAGGCAGAGGTTCACCTGCACCGCCTGCAACCTCTTCTATTGCATCTGCTGCTCTAGGTGTCAACTGCTCTACATCGGTGAGACCAAGCGCAGGATCGCTTTGCCAAACACCTCCGTACAGTTCGTATTAACCAACCTGATCTCCCGGTGGCTCAGCTTCAACTCCCCCTCCCATTCTGAATCCGAACTTTCTGTCCTGGGCATCCTCCATGGCCAGAGTGAGTCCCACCACAAATTTGAGGAGCAGCACCTCGTATGTTGCTTGGGTAGTTTACAACCCAGTGGTATGAACATTGACTTCTCCAGTTTCAAGTAGTCCTTGCTTTCTCCCTCTTTCCCCTCACATTGCTAGCTCTCCCACAGCCCACTGTCTCTGCCTCTTCCTGTCTTCTTCCCCCCCCCCCCTCCCCTTCCCCACATCAGTCAAAAGAAGGGTCTCGACCCGAAACGTCACCTATTCCTTCGCTCCAGATGCTGCCTCGCACACTGAGTTTCTCCAGCATTTTTGTCTACCTTCTATTTGAAAATCAAAGTCAATGGTGTCGACATTTTTTTAGTAAGAATTTTCTACATTAAGTGGACAGTTTAAGATTTCAACAGCAATTGACAATAGACAATAGGTGCAGGAGTAGGCCCATCGAGCCAGCACCGCAATTCAATGTGATCATGGCCGATCATTCCCAATCAGTACCCCGTTCCTGCCTTCTTCCCATATCCCTTGACTCCGCTATCTTTAAGAGCCATATCTAGCTCTCTCTTGAAAGCATCCAGAGAACCTGCCTCCACCGCCCTCTGAGGCAGAGAATTCCACAGACAGTGCTATATTTGTTTTTTGTTTTTTAATTTAATATCAAAGTATGGTTTTGGAGTTGTGATTCTCTGCACTAATAAATAAGTGCTCTACCCGAACCAATGATATATGGCCGCATATAGAACATCTGAATGAATTCTGCTCTCAGATTCACCTATAATGGGCCTCCCTGGTGACAAAATTGAGAATGCATCCTCAAAATGCATAATTACAGCAGAGAATCAATTGTCTTCTTGTGAGATCCAATGTGCTTGTGTTTCAAAATGAAGCACCATCAGCCCTTCATGTCATGTCCAAGGTTCATTATTTTTTTTACATTATGTTTTTTCTGTTACTTTATTCTAGACATTGAGAAGATGCAACTTGAAGCACATCCAAGCACTCTGGCAACTACTCTCTTCAAGAAAATCCGAATGTTCACTTATTTTGAATAGGGTATGAATACATCAGCAATAATTTGTTTACTAGTTTGGGTGTGTGGTTAGTGTTATATACATCACGTTTATTAACCTCTCCTGTTCCTCAAAAAACAGCAGCGAATGACTTCCTCCTTGAAATTCTATATTTCTTAATTTTCCATCAGGGTCTGGATTGGAAGTCCAAATATTTTTACCCATTAGCATTGAAAAATTAGCAACTAGTGAAATGGGATCACGTGGAATTACAGATGTTGTAATCTTGAGCACAATACAAAGTGCTAGAGGAGCTCGATGGGCCAGGCAGCATCTCTGGAGCATGTGGTGGATAGACGATGCTTTGGGAAGAAGGGTCTGGATCCAAAACATTTTCCATGTCCTCTAGAGATGCAGCCTGACCAGCTGAGTTTTTTTTGCTTAGTAAAATGGCATGTTTGACAGTTGAACAGGAATTTGCGAATGGGTTTTCTATATTTTTGCCAACAACATTCTTCTTGAAGAAAGAAGGAGTAGGCGTTGGTCAACACTTTAGAAGTCTGCTGGACAGGTTCCTGATGTGCTTGCTGTAGATAAATGGCATGGATTCAGGGTTCAGTTACTTTTTTTTAAATGGACTCCTGGATGCTTTGGCCCTTCCTGAGCATTTCCACTGCTCATCGATAAATGTGTCAGTGAATTTACATAATTTTAAATGGCTGCAGATATTTAATTATTCCTCTTATATAGTGAATCAGAGTTATCACTTGAAACTATGGGTGAAGCAGTCAACATTAATATAATGATGGTCATAAAACTGATATATTATGGAGCAGCTTCATCTGCACAATAAGTAGCAGTTATTAACAGTGATTCAACTTCTCTATACGGTGTTTTTCTGCAGCGATTATGTCAATTGATTTAAATCTCAACTCTCTATCTTGTTTCAAAATATACTGAAAATATTATGTTGCATTGCATAAAGTCTAAGCGAGTTTTAATTGCATTCTAAGCCATAATTATTGCTTGCAGCATGACTGGCCTGAGGAAACTGTATTCTGGCTGTAATTTCCTCCAATAAATATCTCAAAGTATAGTAGATTTTGGTAAATATTTTATATTTACAATTTTGTGTTTTTCATTTTAAGCTAACATTTATGTCCTGATCCTTATTTCACATATTGTGAGATCATGAAAAATGAATTGTGAAATCTGCTAGTTACTTCCTGTTCTGTCTGTAAGAATTTTTCAGTGAGATCAACTACTCAGCCAACTTAATGAACAGCACAGCAAGGATCTCCTTGAACTGGTGGCATTTACTGTCTGAGAAACAGCAGCTCACACCATATAGATCATGCAATCTTTTGAATTCAATTTGGTCACTGCAAAATCAATTTGTTTCTGTAGTCTTTGTTTATTATCATTATTATTATTATTATTATTATTATTATTATTAAACTTTATTTCAGACTCAAGGTCCAGACAAGAGATGATATTACATAAATACATTGCATATAAAAACACCATACAATACATATAAAAGCTTAGTAAATTACTTATAAGAGCATCATAAATTACATACAAAAACACAATACATAATTTAAAATCCAGAATAAAAAGAAAGATCAGTGTCTTACAATGAGACAACTATACCAATGTCTCCACAACTGGGATTGGTAGTTTAGTTTAGAGATAAAGTGTGTAAACAAACCCTTCGTCCCGCTGAGCCCACGCCGACCAGTGATCACCTGTACAGTAGTTCTAACCATCACACTAGGGACAATTTATAGAAGCCAATTAACCTACAAGTCTTTGGAATGTGGGGGGAAACCGCAGCTCCCGGAGAAAACCCCCACAGTCACGGGGAGAATGTACAAACTCTGTGAAGACAGCACCCTTAGTCAGGATTGAACCCGGGTCTCTGGCACTGGAAGGCAGCAACTCTATCACTGTGCCACTCTATCGTGATTGAGTTAGATACATTTTTTGTTCAGTTGCAAATAACTATTCTGGACTAAGCTGGAGTACAGACAGATGCTCGATGGCTGTGGTAGGGGTTACACCTCCTACAAGGTGAAACTGGGTAGCATAAGTGGCAATGACACATCACTTCTGGATGAGCTCAATGCATTTTATGCATGCTTTGAAAGGAAGAACAATGATACATCTCTACATCAGCATACAGGAGATAGATAGAACACTCTGGTTGAATGCTGCCGCAACACTAACCTCTCACTCAGATGATGTGATAGATAGGAATTCCTTACTCAATAGTGTGATAGATAGGAATTCCTTTTAAGGAGAGAAGAGAATATGCCCCGACTTTCATGCTGCAGGTTGCTGACATTCTACTGCAGGTAATCAATCATAAAAGGTGTAAATGTATTATTTGACTGGTGACAGAGTCATGGGCCAGAGTTTGTTTGCATTATTAATTATTTAGCACGTAAATATGTATGTTATAGTACATATTATGAAAATGAATGTTATTCATGTTTATTCAAATATTACATGGTGACTACATTTAAATGTTGGTGCCTGTTGATTTTCTCAGAAGGAGAAATCTTTCCTGCGAACAGAGTGAAAAAGTAAACTATATTTTTCATTTTTTTCCTTGTGTATGTTTCCAGGATCCTTTCTCAGGGATTAAAAATGAATATAAAGAGCACCTCAGTGAGGAAGTAAAGAAACAATTACGCCCCTTCTTTGTCCAAGCAAGTGTTGATACTTTCATACTGGAATTGCACGAGTTGCTGACTCTAAAATGTAAAAACGTTCAATCACCAGACTCTTTCAACCCAAATTGGAGGTAAGAGTACTTGTTCTATGACACGCTCGCATACAACCACATCCTGCCAAACTCTCGTTTAGTAGGTTTGTTTTTTAATGCCCAGCCTTGCCTCTCTGCTACAGTCCTACAATCCACTCACTTTGTATTTGGTCAATGGACAGATATGTCGCTGGTTCAGCGAGCATTTACTGTCCATCCCTAACTGACCCTGTGAAGCTTCCTGGACCATGATAATATGCCAGATAATGAAAGGTCATGTAACATTAATAGACATCTCGAGAGTAGATGATGGGGCAATTCCCCTTGATGAAGAGGAGTTGCAGTGGGTACATATCAAATAAATGAGAAGAGAAATAACAATGACATGAGCAAATGTTTTTTTTAATGCAGATTGTAGTTTGAGCTTGGAATACATTGAGGGTAAATATGGTGGGCAGGTTTAGTTGTGGCCATCCAGAGAGAAATAAATAAATATATGGTCAAGAGGTAACTTAGAAGGTTGTGGAGAAACAATAGAGGGGTGAAACTCCAAAGTTGTTGATGTAAAGAGAGTGGAGGATTTAAGTTATAAGGAGAGGCAGGATGAGACTATGAGGAGGCTAAGGGCAGAGGCAGAGACTATGAGGAGGCTAAGGGGTGATCTCTACAGAAGTTTATTAAATCATGTGGAACAGGGAGAAAGTGAAAGGCCACAGTTTCTTTTCCCCTAGTGTCGGCCAGTGTAAAATGAGAGGGCAGAGTTTTAAGGTGAGAGGGGAAAATTTCAAAAGTCATCCCAGGGGCAACATCTTCCACAGAGGGTGGTGTATATAAGGAATGAGGTGGGTGCAATTACAATATTTAAAAGATACTTTGACAGGTACATGAAAGGAAATGTTTGGCGGGATATGGACCAGGCACAGGCAACTGAGACTAGTATAGTTAGACAACTTGGCCGGTGTGCACAATTTGGGCTAAAATGCCAGTTTCTATGCTGTTTAACTCCATGACTGATACAGATGAGGCAAGTTTTTTCTCAGTATCAGGAATCTTCAGAACTCTCTTCCTCAAAGATCAGTGGAAGCAGAATTTCTGGCATGGTCTTGATAATCCCAAGTCACAAAAGTTTGAAATGATGCTGGAGAGAATGGTTTTAAAAAAAGGTTTTGATAATTGATAAGGAGAAAGAAATGAGGATCCTCTGTTTGTATAATGCTTTAGAAAAAATACAACTATGACAATAACTCTGCTTGCTATTCCAGTCTGAAAATGGCACTAGGATCTTTTATGGATGTGAAGGAAGTGGACAATCTGCCAGAACTTGAAGACATTTTCCCAGAAATAATTTTGATGTCACAGAGTGTGGAAATCTGGAAAGCAGCCGTGGCTTTCAAACGGGAACAGTTACAGTTTACAAGATAAATCTTAAGAGCTAAAAGCTTTGTCTCTCAGTAATGATAGTTTAACTCTACTTTTTAAAAATGGGACCATTTGAAAAAGGGAGGTACTTTCTGGAGACATTGTAATCTACATATCAATGAAGTAATGATTTACAGAGTACTGCCAGATGTAACCTGATTTACCTGGAGGGTTTTAGATGTTTACAGAAAACAAATTATGATAGTTATTGCTTACCTCTGTGCCTTAATGTGCTATATTGATCAACCACTATAACCCATCAAGAAATTACTTTTTGCTCTGCACTGCATAAACATTTTTATAAATATGAATGTTTTTATATATTTTTAATGCCATGATGAAAATAATGCAAAATTTCATCCATTTGTTGCACTGCCTTTCTGCCGACCAAAACAAGCTGCTTAAAAAATCTAAAATGTAATTAATTTGAATAAGACGTGTTTATTTTGTTCACAAAATTTACTGTTTTTAAATGTTTGTGTATCATTTACTTGATGTAAGTTTCAACTGAACTTGAATGTAACCTGAATTAAAAAAATCATACAACATTCAACAGCGGCAAGCTATTTGAAAAGAAGACATTATCAAGTCATAGTGGAAGCATCGTTTGAAAATCGGGAAAATCTGTGATAGAGTGGATAACAGGAGAAACTGTGTACAAGTAGCGATTGTGCAAAAGTGGAGTGGGCAGAGTAGTGAATAATAATTAGTAGGTATGGTAAAGGTATAATTTGGAAATTACCAAAAAAAGAGGAAATAATAATGATGTAAGGCTGGCATGGCAGATTACTGAAAATTGTTGAATTCAATGTAGCGGCTGGAGAATCTTTACAATGTGCCTGTACGGAAGCAAAGGTGCAGTTCTTTGAAATAAATGTTGATAATAGTGTAGGAAGCCAAAAGCAGACAGTCCAGAAGGGGGCTGAAATAGAATGGCAGATGCTGAAAGCTCTGTCGTTGGCAGACTGAACAGTCATCTCCTGCAAACTTGTAACTCAACCTGTATGTGGTCTCCCCATGAGAACAATTAAGACCCTCAAAGAGGACATGTTTTAGATATAGAGCCGGTGCATGCCAATGAAGTAAAGAAACATGGAGGGCAAGAGCTTCCTGGAAACCCATTCCTGGAATGTAGTTACAGAAAGGACATGAGGTTCATAATAAGAAAACCAAGCTGAATAAAGAAGGTGCAGAAGAGAATAGTTACAGCACTCTCAGCCAAAATGCCACAAATACGTAACTGTTATGTGTTTACCATATTATGTTTAAGTTGATGAAATTAGTATCTTAAGGGAGTTTTTTTGTTTGAGTTAGGATGAGATATGGCAAGACAGGTCATTGGATGGATTAGTTTAGTATAGATGTACACCGTGGAAACAGGCCCTTCAGTCCACCATGTCCATGCCGACCAGTGATCACCCTTACACTAGTTCTATCCTACACACTAGGGGCAATTTACAGAAGCTAATTAACCAACAAACCTGCTTGTCTTTGGAATGTGGGAGGAAACAGGAGTATCCAAAGAAAGCCCACGCAGTCACAGGAAGAACATACAAACATCGTGCTGACAGCAGCCGTAGTCGGGATTGAACCTGGGTTTCGGTTGCTGTAAGGCAGCTACTCTACCACTGTGCTACCCCCTGGACATGCTCCTTTACCATGAAGGAGGCAATGGATGTTTCCAATCTATCTTGAAAATCGTGTGCAGTAACACTAGCTACAACTGCTTAAGCTCAAGATGTCAGAGTTGGAACAGTGGCTGGATCTGCTGTGGCACATTCACAAAGCCAAGAACTTAACGGAGAGCAGGTTTAGGAAGTGGTCTTCTTGCTGCTGAGCTGTCATTTTGCCTGTCCACATCTACCAGAAATCTTGCCTGACCCACTATTGTCACTCCAGGACTTTGTGTTTGTTTTTTGTAAACCAGCATATGAAGTTCATTGTTTCTCGATTATGACAGAGATGACTGATTCAAGTGGAATTAAAAGGAATCAAGTTTCATACAGCATAGAAGCAGGCCCTTTTGTCCAACTTGTCATGCCGACCAAGATGCCCCATCTACACTAGTCCCACTTGACCAACTTACTTTGAAAATAGACTCAAAGTGAAGGATAGATGACGTTTTGAGTCGGGACCCTTCTGTGTGCAGAAGTGTCACCCTTCCGTTTTCTCCAGAGATGCTGCCTGACCCGCTGAGTTAATCCAACACTTTGTGTCTATCTTTGGTATAAACCAACACGGTGACACAGCGGTAAAGTTGCTGTGTTACAGCACCATGGACCCGGGTTCGATCTTGGCTCCAGATGCTTGTCTTCACAGAGTTTGTACATTCTCCCCATGACCTCGTGGGGACTTTGGTTTCATCCCACACTCCAAACACGTAGGTTAATTGGCTTGGTATAAATGTAAAAATTCATTCAATATTATCCGCCGTGTAGGATAGTGTTACTGAAAGTGGATCGCTGGTTGGTACGGACTCGGGCCGAAATGCCTTTTTCCAGGCTGTATCTCTGAACTAAACTAGCAATTCCTTGTTTCTACTTGCTTTGAAAATGTTCATTTGATTTTGGTCGTCAATAAGCACACTTTTAGTTAAAAGATGTTTAAATATTCTTCATGCCCTTCCACCATTGCATGCCTAGATGCATTGGTTTGCAGTGATTTTTTCAAGGCACAGTTGTAAGGAAAGCATCATATATGTCCATGCATTAAGAGTTGCAACAATCCAACCTCTCTGGTCGGGATCAAAGATAATCTTTGGTCGGGTTACGTGTGGCGCATGCGCGCGGGCGTTGCGGACGCGGGAGAAGCAGGGTCGATGCTGGCGACGCGGGAGGGTGAGGGTGAGGGTGATGACGGGCGGCAGCAGCTCCGGCAATGGGAGAGGTACAGCCCCCCTCACCCGCTTTCCCTTTCTGCACCACGACAAACGAAGCAAGAGATAGACATAAAAAGCTGGAGTAACTCAGCGGGAGAGGACTCGTCCACATCCACACCGAGCCGCACAGCTCCCAGCAGTGGGCGGTTTGCGCTGTCAGGAGGCGGTGAGCAGCAAAGATCTTACAGCGGAGGAAGATGGGTTACTCTCACGCAAACGTGTAGTACGCTCATGGGCAGATTCATGGGTGATTATATGACCCATTTTAGCAACCAGCCCCCGCCATCTTGTTCCGCCAACTTGCTTCCGGTCAAAGATCGGATCTTTGTTTCCGCAGCGGGGAGAGGGAGTGTGGGGCCCGGGGAGAGGGAGAGGGAGTGTGTGGCCCCCGGGGAGAGGGAGAGGGAGTGAGCGGCCCGGGGCGGGGGGTGCGCCGGGGAGAGGGAGTGTGCGGCCCGGGGACAGGGAGTGTGGGGCCCGGGGAGAGGGAGGGGGAGAGGGAGTGTGGGGCCCGGGGAGATGGAAGGCGCGGCCCGCGGCAGCGGAGAGGGAGTGTGGGGCCCGGGGAGTGTGGGGCCCGGGGATAAGGCCTAGTGTGTGTGAAGTTGCGGGGAGGTTTACAATGTTTCTTATTTAATGTCCCTTGTCTAGTCTGAAATAAAGTTCATCATTGGATCAGAAGAAATATAATTGTGTGTGTTATATGATTATATACATTTATATCACATTCATGTATGTGTGTTTATAAACATTTTATTCTTTAACAAGAATTAACAGAATTATGAACTAACAGAATTATGAATCTAACCCTATATTACGCACAAAAACTTCCCCCGCAATGCCAATTACCCTGCGAGTCGGGTCGGTTCCGGTTACTACAAAATCAACTCAAACACTGCTTGTGAGCCATTTAAAAAGAAATGATTTAAAATATATTTAAAAAGACAATTACCAGGGTCAAATTTTATTCTTGACAAGAAGTATGAACTAACAGAATGATGAATCTAACCCTATATCACACACACAAACTGTTCATTGATTACACTGCGAGTCGGGTCGGGTTAGGTAGGCTCCGGTTACTAAATTGGGCGGGGGAAAATGCCCAGGATCCCCTCCGTAGCGTACTACACGTCAGCCCATTGTATTTAGCAGGAGTAACCTATCTTGCTATAATATCTTTGGTGAGCAGGGCCAAAGATACTAGAGCAGAGCGCTCTGCTATAGGATCTTTGAGCAGGGCCTCCGGTCGCAGCCGCCTCTGGGGCCGCTGGAGGACTGGACAGTGGACACCCTACACTGTAGGAAGGAACTGCAGATGCTGGTTTACATCTTAGATAGACACAAAATGGAAGGAATACTTTATTGTCACATGTGACTAAGCACAGTGAAATTCTTTGCTTACAATGTATACAAATAGCAGCCACCTACAGCTCTGACAAAGTTACAAAGCAAGCCAGCGCCTTTTGTCCCCCACCCCCCAACAGTTCCCCCATACCCGGGTCCCCATTGTCCTTTGCCCCCCAACCCCCCCCATTGTCCATTGTTCTCCACCTCCCTCACGGCGGTCCCTCCACGCCCGGTCCTCCATTGCTCTTCCCCTCCGACCTCACGGTGGTCCTGAGTTGCAGCGGACTGAGTCGGGAGAAGGAGACCCAGAGATAAAGAAGGATGAGGATGAAGGAAAATGTAGAATCCTTGATCTAGGTCTCAACCTGAAACATCACCTATTCCTTTTCTCCAGAGATGCTGCCTGACCCTCAGAGTTACTCCAGCATTTTGTATTTATCCCAGACTACAGCACAGCAACAGCATGTCTATGCTGACCACCTTCCTGGTCTAACTAATCCCAATCTGAAGAAGAGTCCTAACCTGAAATGTCGTCTGCCCATTTCCTCCACAGATGCTGCCTGACCCACTGAGTTCCTCCAACACTTTGGGTTTTACACAAGATTCCAGCCTCTGTAGTCTCATATGTTTTTAACTAATCCGAGATCCCATCTGTCTGCACGTGGTCTACTTCCCTCCATTCCCTCTATGCTCTTTTTTTGGATTTAATGCCTCTTAAACAATGTTATCTTATATGCTTTTATCACCTTCTCTGAAAGGTTTTGTTGCGTACCAACCAGTTGCCGGAAAAACAAAACATGATTACAATTAGGCCATTTGCAGCGTATAGACACATAGGGAATAACGTTTAGATTAGTTTAGTGATACAATGAGGAAACAGGCCCTTCGGCCCACCGAGACCGTGCCGACCACTGATCCCGCACACTAACTCTATCCTATTCACTAGGGACAATTTATAATCTTTACAGAGGATAATTAACTTACGAACCTATAAGTCTTTGGAGGAAAGCGGAGATCCTGGAGGAAACTCACACGGGTCACGGGGAGAACGTACAAGCTCCGTACAGACTGCACCCGTAGTCAGGATTGAACCCGGGTCTCTGGTACTATGAGGCAGCAGCTCTACCGCTGCGCCACCGTGCACCATTGAAAGAGCAGAAATAAAGGATTAGCATGTCAACAGCACCTGCTGAACCTGGTGTCACTCCCACACCAAGTGGACAACTTTGTGCAAGTTTAGTGCAAGATGCCAGTAAAGTCCGATTGAAGATAGTCTGAGGGTCACCAATGAGGTAGATCGTAATTCAGGACTGCTCTCTTGTGGTTGGAAGAATTAGTTACCTGATATCAGCTGGGATGAAAATGTCCCTTAATCCGGAGGTGTGCATTTTCACTCTTAGATACCTTTAGGGAGAGGGGAGAAGAGCGAGTGGCCAGGGCGTAACTCGTCCTTGATTATGCTGCTGGCCTTGCCGAGGCAGCATGTAGTATAAAGAGTCAATGGAAGGGATGTTGGCTTCTGTGATGGTCTGGGCTGCGTCCACAATTCGCTGTAATTGCGGTCTTGGATGGAGCTGTTCCAAAACCAAGCTGTGATGCATCCCGATAAAATGCTTTCTATGGCACCTCTGTCGATGTTGATGAAAATTGTTGTGGACATGCCGAACTTCCTGAGTCTTGGATCTTGATGTTAATTTGTGCGGTCTCCCCGGCATTCCTGTGGGGTTTTTCCCCTGAAATTTGGATTGAAATATTTTGATGTAGCGTGATTGATCCTTCTTTTATTTTGTCCACAAAATATTTTCCTGTTCTCAGGAGAACCAATATTCATTCAGTGGTGGAACAGTGGTTAAACTACCAGAGTATTGATATAAGAGGTAGACAAAAGTGCTGGAGAAACTCAGCGGGTGCAGCAGCATCTATGGAGCGAAGGAAATAGGCAACGTTTCGGGCCGAAACCCTTGATATAAGAGCTTGACTAACAATCCAGAAAACAGAATTCCTTAACCGGTCTGGATTATATGTGACTCTAGCCCCACCACATGGTCAATCAACTACTCACTGAAGTGGCCTCGTGCACCACTCAGTTTTTGGAAGATCAAGAATGAGTCTGGACCTATCTGGCTGTTAGGAAAATCTGACCATGCCAGTGAACCCCAGATCCTAAATAAGTTACCGCGACAGAAAGCTTTAGCTCGGCCAAATTTTAAATGGGTGCCACTTGGCAACATGAAATCACTCTGCAGTAATGTACATAGAGTTAAATAACCAGCTCCTTTTAGTAACTAGTTCTCATTCATAGATTAAGCTAACAAATTAGATATGGAGTAAGGAACTGCAGATGCTGATTTACACCGAAGATTGACACAAAATGCTGGAGTAACTCAAAGGGACAGGCAGCATCTCTGGAGAAAAGGAATGGGTGATGTTTCAGGTTGAGATCTATCTTCAGACTGGAGAAGGGTTTCGACCTGAAACATCACCCATTTCTTCTCCAGAGATGCTGCATGTCCCGCTGAGTTACTCCAGCATTTTTTGTCTAACAAATTAGATGAGTGGGTATAACTATGAAAAACGAGTTTAAATTTAGGAAAGTACTATGGGTTGCCTCTTAAATGCCCTCTGAAGTTGTCTAGTATGCAACTTTGTTTTGTCATAACTGCTATAAAAGTAATAGGACAAAACAAGATGGGTGACTGGGCATCGATTCAGGCACCTCAAGTGGCAAAGTCGCTCCCAGCCCAGTTAACTTAGCAGAGATCCCTACACAAATGTTTGTGAATTGCTGTCTGAGTAGGGCAACTTGTCACTCGGGAGTTGAGGTCAATTTACTTAAGAGGTCAATATGGGATCCATGTAAAATACCACAGGTAGGACATTGCTTCTTGATGAGGCAGGGGGTAGATAGTATGTTCTTTTTCTGTTGAGCTTTTGTATTCCTACAATCTTACTTAATCCCGGTTGCACCATAAAGAACAAGTGTCGAATTAGGCCATTCAGCCCATCAAGTCTACTCTGCCATTCAATCATGGCTGATCTATTTCTCCCTCCTAACCCCATTCTCCTGCCTTCTCCCCATAACCCCTGGCACCCGTACTAATCAAGAATCTATCTCTGCCAAAAATATCCACTGACCTAGCCTACTCAGCCTTTTGTGACAAAGAATTCCACAGGTTCTTCACCCTCAGACTAAAGAAAGTTCTCATCTTCCTAAAAGAACCTCCTTTAATTCTGAGGATATGACCTCTAATCGTAGATGCTCCCACGGGTGGAAACATCCTCTCCACATCCACATCCGTCTGAAGAAGGGTTTCGTCCCGAAACGTTGCCTATTTCCTTCGCTCCATAGATGCTGCTGCACCCGCTGAGTTTCTCCAGCTTTTTTGTGTACCTTCGATTTTCCAGCATCTGCAGTTCCTTCTTGAACTCTACACATCCACACTATCCAAGCTTATTAGTTCCCTCGGGATGTCCATTGTAAAGACGAGAGGGCATAGCTTTAAGGTGAGGGAAGCAAAGTTTAAAGGAGATGTGTGGGGCAAGTATTTTATAAGAACAGTGATGGGTGCCTATAACGCACTGTCAGGGGTGGTGGTGGTGGAAGCAGATACGATAGTGGCTTTGAAGATGCTTTTGGATAGCCACATGATATGCAGGGAATGGAGCGATATGCTTCCAAGTGCAGGCAGGTGAGTTTAGTTGATCATGTTTGGCACAGATATTATGGGCCGAATGGCCTGTTTCTGTGCTGCACTATTCTATGTTTAAGAAGGAACTGCAGATGCATTTGCTGGTTTAAACCGAAGATAGACACAAAAAGCTGGAGTAACTCTGCGGGACAGGCAGCATCTCTGGAGAGAAGGAATTGGTGACGTTTCCGAGACCCTTCTTCAGGCCCCGAAACGTCACCCATTCCTTCTCTCCAGAGATGCTGCCTGTCCCGCAGAGTTACTCCAGTTTTTTGTGTCTATCCACACTATTCTGTTCTATTAAATCCAGTATTTATTGTTTATCCCTAGAACTGAATGGCTTGTTTGGCTTTTTCAGAGGCAGTTAAAAGTCAACCACAGTTGCTGCATGTGTATTGGTAAAACAAAATGAATGAAGGCTACTTTTCCAAGTGTATAATGAGAACAATTTGTATGATACCTGAGCCTGATTAAAAATGAGCCAAAATTCAAGCATTGTCGCAAGGACTTTTCTAGTCAATGTCAGCAATGCCTCACTATTTTGACTAGTTCTAAATGCTTAATGCTTGATTAAATTAATTATCGTCATTCTAGCTAATGGTCATTGGTAAAACTAACAATTATTTACTGTGTGCCTTTGTTGCTTAAATACTGATTTTGACTTACTTCTGACAGCCAGCAGGTGGAACTGAAAAAGCAGATGGTTGACCACAATACCGAGGACTGGCAGAGCAATGAAGACTTTGCAGGGTTGGAGCGGGTCGGAGGGGTGGATTTATCCTTCATCAAAGAAGATGAGGTCAATGCTTGTGCTTCATTAGTGGTTCTCAGTTATCCTGATCTTGAGGTAAAATAAAACATTAAACCTGAAAAGATTGTAATTGCTTCAAGTACAGTGTGTTAACAACTTTTGCCAAAACCGGTCCTTTTTCACTGTTGTAACAGCGATCTGCGTCACTTCAGGAACCAGATAAATACGGCACTCAAAAAACTCTGCAAATCGACCAAAAACTAGAGTAACTCAGCTTCTGAAGGCAGGGTCTCGACCCGAAACGTTGCCCATTCCTTCTCTCCAGAGATGCTGCCTGACCCGCTGAGTTACTCCAGCTTTTTGTGTCTACTTTTGATTTAAACCATCATCTGCAGTTCTTTCTTACCATAAGCAATCAGCGCATTATGAGTGCCTTACTGATCTGGTTCCTCTATGTCGACAGCCTTAGGTGAAGTGAGTACATTTAGATGATCGCACTAATTAAGTGATAATTTCACCAATGACCGCTAGCTAGAATCATTATCATGCCTCCTTGGTGTGCGGGGTTATGAGTGGTACTCTATATGAGTCAAGTCAAGTCACATTTATTTGTATAGCACATTTAAAAAACAACTCTCGTTGGCCAAAGTGATTTACATATGTTATAAGAATAGCACAACAAAACAAATTCAAAAACAACAGTCTAGGGGCTGCAACCGCAAAGGCGCGGTCGCCCCTGAGCTTATGCCTAGACCGTGGGATATTCAGTAACCCCAAGTCGGCCGACCTGAGGGGCCTGGAGGTGGAGTGGTGGGTGAGAATACTTTTTATGTAGGTGGGGGCAAGCCCATTGAGGGCTTTGTAGACATGGAGGGGGATCTTGAAGTTTATACAGAAGCGCACAGGGAGCCAGTGGAGAGAGGCCAGGATCGGGGTGATGTGGTCCCTTTTTCGGGTGCCCGTCAGGAGTCTCGCTGCGGCGTTTTGGACCAGTTGCAGGCAGGACAGGGAAGATTGGCTGATGCCAGTGTAAAGGGAGTTGCAGTAATCTAGGCCGGAGGAGATGAATGTGTGGATGATCTTTTCCAGGTCATCAAACTGGAGGAATTGTTTTATGAAGATGTGAAAAGTCCTCCCTGAGTTTTAACAGTTGCACAATGAGCAGAGAAGCTTATGTTTGCTTTTTAAACTGAAAACATCCAGTACAATGAGCTTCCCAGCCAGAATTCCAGCACTGGATATATTAACATTTGAATATCTAGCTGCTGAGACAATGATTAAAATGTCCTGCATTATTTAATTAGCTGCAGCTACCTGTCCTTGCTATCTGTTACTGTTACTATTCAGCCCATTAGATTCTTGCTGTGTAAGCAACCGAGATTACTACTAAAACAGTTAGATTTACCTATTGCATTTGCAAACCTTCCTTATGGCTTGTCAGTTGGAGTAGCAGATTGTCCTAATAAGCCAATGAATGTTTCATGTAGAAGCAGATGCTGGTTAATGGACAATGGACATGAAAAGTGTTGGAGTAACTGAATGGGTCAGGCAGCATATCTGGAGAAAATGGATTGAATATATTTTGGGTCGAGACCCATCTTCAGCTTGAACAAGGGTCTCCTATTCATGTTCTCCTGAAATGCTGCCTGACCTGCTGAGTTGCTCCAGCACTTTGTGTCCTTTAATTTAATGAAATCAGTTTGCGCCAGGCATCTTTACATCCAGAAAAGACACAAAATGCTGGAGTAACTCAGTGGGTCTGGCTGAGGGTCAAGGTCAGCGGGTTGGGATCCTTTTTTCAGACTCGAAATGTCGCCTATCCATGTCATGAGTAAAACACAAAGTGCTGGAGGAACTCAAATGGTCAGGCAGCATCTGGAGAGGATATGGAGTATCAGTCAGAAGAAGGTCCTGACCTGAAACTTCACCTATCCATGTCCAGAGATGCTGCCGGACCTGCTGAGTTACTCCAGCATCCACATTTTTACGTCCAGCATTGTTAACTAAATAATTGTATTGTAATCCTAGAAAAGCTACCAAAATAATGTGCTGAACCTGCTTGCATGGTGGAGAACTGTACATAAATTATATATGGACAATTAAAGACATCATTTTCACTGGCCTGTCTCATGAGTTGTTCTTACAGCATACAACCAAACACAAATGCACACCACTACAGCAGTAATTTGTTGCTCATATGATCAAGACAGCAGTTTGAATACTTTAAAGACTGACAGCTTCAGAGCTGTTTGGGACGAGATTGATGATCAGAAACAGAGAGAGTGGATGCAAATGGGGCATACATTTAATCCTAGCCGGAGCTGTCATTTCTGAGATGTTTCCAGCACCGGCTCACTAGCTGATTGTTATTATTTGCAGAAAAATAATAATTCACAAGTGACTGCTCTGTAACATAGCCAGTGCAAGGGCACGCGGTTGCCATGCTAATTTTTACCTGTACGGGGACAAGAAAAGATGACAAAATAAATTAATTGAACAGGGCCATTGACAGACTCTCAGAATTGGACCGTATAGCTGTTTGTCTCTTTGTATTACGTGGGAGGAGTTTGTTCAGGCTGTACACCCATAATTCTGAGATGTTAAGAAAGAGAGACGATGAAAAATATTGCTGGCAAGCTATAAACCAAGATAAAAATGAATCAAACATCTGTTAAAAACAAAAGTCTTAAAAATGTGATGTTTCTTGAGAAAGGCTCTGGAGGGGGGGAGCAAAGAATACAACTTAAAGAAGATAAACATGCACCGCGTCAGTCAGCATCCGTGGAAAAATAAACAGTTAACGTTTCTGGTTAAAGACCCTTAAATAAAATAACATAATTGAACATTACTGTGATAATAAAAAATGTGAGTACCAATATTGTAGATCAAATGGTGAGTTTCCTCGGGACCAGTGGTATCAACATATGCAACTGATGTTTGATAATAATGGACAACGTTAGGGTGGCACAGTGGCGCTGCTGATAGACGCACTCTCACAGTGCCAGAAACCCGGGTTTGATCCAAACCTCGGATGTCTGTGTGGAGCTTGCACGTTCTCCCTATCACCGCAAGTGTGTTTCCTCCAGGTCCTCCAGTCTCAAGGACATGTGAGTTTGTTGATTAATTGGCTTCTGCAAATTGCCCTTCTTGTGGAGGGAGTGGATGTGAAAGTGTGAACGTGTGACCAAGAGTCAGCGTAGACTTCTTGGTGAGGCGAAAGGCCTGTTTCCATGCTGTATCTTTCAATCAATCAAAGCATCTCCATTTTCTTTCAGATAGGCACAAAATGCTGGAGTAACTCAGTGGGTCAGGTAGCATCTCTGGAGAAAAGGAAAAGGTGACGTTTCAAATCAAGACCCTTCTTCAGACAGGGTCCAGACAGGATCCATTTTCTTTTATATCATGATTACACAGTTAAATCTCCACTTTTATCCGATCTGGCAGCAGATGGCGCCAAATTTAGAAATGTTTATGTTCTTGGTATTTTTTCTTTTACTGGTTTCCGTGGAAACTGTTTCAATTTACGGATGTGAGTAATTATAAAATAAGAGCTGACTTTAATTTCAAAATGATTCCAGTTAAAACTATCTTTTTATTTAATTCCAGACAATGTTAAAATTCAGAGCAAGTCATATTGGAAACATCTACCATATATTTCGACCATGCCTCGGCAAGGGGGAATTACCTTAGATTTTTTCTTAATTTCTGTAAGTGATTAGCTCAAGAACAGAAAATAATTTCAGTTAAAAGAGAACAGATGAGCTCTGACATTTTATTGAAGATTTCAAGGAATCCCAGATGATGACTGATATTTCCAGCGCTATCTGCTTTTATTTTGCATTTACGTACTTTGCTGTCTCCTTTTATTATGATCATCTCTTTAGTGACGATTTTTCATGATTTGATGAAAAAAAATTGTGGTGTGCAGTGTGAAAAGGAATCACTGAAACTTCTGCTTGAAGGGCTAGACCCAAATTAACCAACATTTGTCAAACGTACTGTATCCTACAAGGTAATACAGATGAAAGAGAGTGCCCAGCTCTGCCTATATCGAGCTGATGCTTGACATAGAAAAGAGAATTAATTTTAAATGAGAAGTATTAAACATCTATGTTTAAAATTGCAAGTGACCATTGCTTCTGACACTGTTGGTTGCTATTTCAACCTCTCCTCTGTAATCACACTTCTGAACAGTCCTTCCATAAGGTAGAAGATAGACATAAAATGCTGAAGTAACTCATGCACCATCTCTGGAGAAAAGGAATAGGTGACGTTTTGGGTTGAGACTCTTCTCAGCCTGAAGAAGGGATTCGACCCGAAAGGACACCTATTCCTTTTCACAAGAGATGTTGCCTGACCCACTTGGTTAAGGGCCTGTCCCACTTGGGCGTTATTTGTGCGTCATTTACGCGGCATCCTAAATATTGGTTGGCGCGTCATGACGTGCGCATGGCCCGTGGTGAGGCATGGTGGCGTATGCAGTAACGCGCGGCGCCCCAGGATTTTGTAATGTTCAAAATCCTCGCGCGCCACCTGCGTGACGTAATCCTTGCGCACGCTGACATACTGATGGTGTACGTGTAGCATGTGGTGACGCGTGGTTATGCACGGTGACACATGAACATTGCCTATGCTTATTTAATATGCGTCACCGTACGTCAACATCCGTTACCATGCGCCGCCTGTACGCCGCCGGCGCGCCATTTGCATGACATTTGAGCGCCGCACCACGTGACCACCCGGGTATAAAGCGCGCGTAGTTTTGAAAAATTTTCGCCATAGTATCTTTGATTTTCACTGGGAAAGTCCTTGCTACAGAGATCGAACAAAGTACGAACGACATCGCAAACGGCTCCCAAAAGAAGCAGGGCCCTCAAGAGCACTTGGCGCACGACTGTCATACTGCTAGACGATTTACGCCCGACAGCCGCGTGTCAGTCACTACCGGCCTGTTGCGTAAATGATGCGTAAATGAAGCCCAAGTGGGACAGGCCCTTTACTCCTGCAATTTGTGTCTATTTTCGGTGACTCTTAGTCTGAAGAAGGATCTCAACCGGAAACAATACCTGTTCAATTTTCTCCAGAGATACTGACTGACCCACTGAGTTACCCCAGCAATTTGTGTCTCTCTTCCGTATAAAGCAGCATCTGAAGTTCCTTCCTACAAGTTCCTTCCATGAGCTAGGGTACAGTCCTGGTTTTCCAACCTATGTCATAGCAAACACTGCAATTGCTATGCTTCAATGCTCAGAACTTTATTCTGCACTCCATTTTTCCCTTTGCTCTGTTTACTGTATTTGCGTTTGTATTTATGTGTAGTATTACCTGATTAGATTGAATAGCATGCAAAACAAAGCCCTTCACTGTACCTCGGTACACGTGACAATAATAAACTTGAACCTAAATCCAAATGTGTTGAACGTGGCCCCTCAAACCTTCATTGATCACTTGTCCTTCAATGATTGAAGACAACTATGCTAAATGAATGTGCCTATGTGTGCACATGAAAACAAAAATGCAGGAAATGGCACATTTATTCAAAAATGTAGTGTTCATCCATTGTTATTTATTTCCACGTTGCTCAGGTAATCTATGAGGAATGCCGGATGGTTTGTCTCAATGCCCCTTATGTCTCAGGCTTTTTGGCTTTCCGGGAGGCACCCTTCCTGGAAGAAGCTGTGAGAAGACTTCAACACAAAGACCCGAGTCTTCTCCCTCAGGTAAAAAAAAAGAGAACATGTTTGTACAGACATGGTCCTTGTTCAGATTGCCTGAAGCTGACTTCTTTAACACAGTTTCTTTGTTTACATCATGGTGAAGTTATATAGTTTCATTTTTTAAAACAACCGGTGCAGTTAGTCTACTGCACATAAAGAACTGAGTGCGTACTGGACTTTGAAAATGCTGCCTAAACCTGGCAAGTCTTGCAGGCGGGTTCAGGGGACTATTTCTGTACACTTTGCTAATCGTGGATTGTGCTTCGGCATGGCAATACTCCACTGGACTGTATGTAAGAAAATAATTAGAACATAGAAACATGGAAAATAAGTGCAGGAGTAGGCCATTCAGCCCTTCGTGCCAGCATCGCCATTCAATATGATCATGACTGATTATCCAAAATCAATACCCCGTTCCTGCTTTTTCCCCATATCCCTTGATTCCGTTAGCCCTAAGAGCTAAATCTAACTGTCTCTTGAAAACGTCCAGTGAATTGCCCTTTTACTGTCACAATGACCCTGACCCGCTGAGTTACTCCAGCATTTTGTGTCTATCTTCAGTGTAAACCAGCATCTGCAGTTCCTTCCTAATCATTGAACACTGAGGAACTGTAGATGTCTGTTTATGAAGAAAGATACAAAGTGCTGGAGTAATTCAGCGGGTCATTTTGAAATTCATTTAAAACATCAAATTGAAAGCTATCTATCTTATGGGGATGATCAGCCATGATCACATTGAATGGCAGTGCTGGCTCGAAGAGCCGAATGGCCTACTCCTGCATCGATTATCTATTGTTTATTATTTATTATGGTTTTAGATCTTGATAATTCACAGGGAACAGAACCAGATTCAGTGCATATTCAAATATGTTTCAAAAATCAATGTGTATCTGACAGGAAACATCTAACCAAATTGGTGTTGATTTTACTGCTTGCTATTCTTTGTACTCAATTTGGATTTTACATATAAATACAAGGAACTGCAGATAGACACAAAATGCTGGAGTAACTCAGCGTGTCAGGCGGCATCTATGGAGAGAAGGAATAGGTAACATTTTGGGTTGAGACCCCTCATCAGTCACCACAGATGCTGGTTAAACCAGAAGGGCACAAAATGCTGGAGTAACTCAGCAGATCAGGCAGCATCTATGGGGAATAAGGATAGGCGACATTTCGTTTCGGGACCCTTCTTCAGACTGATGATGTATTTGGTGCTTCTCAGAGCAGTAACCACAATCACAACCACACTGCATTCCAAATGCATTGAAACATATAAGATTGTTAAGGGTTTGGACACGCTAGAGGCAGGAAACATGTTCCCGATGTTGGGGGAGTCCAGAAGTTTAAGAATAAGGGGTAAGCCATTTGGAACAGAGACGAGGAAACACTTCTTCTCACAGAGAGTGGTGAGTCTGTGGAATTCTCTGCCTCAGAGGGTGGTGGAGGCAGGTTATCTGGATGCTTTCTAGAGAGAGCTAGATAGGGCTCTTAAAAATAGCAGAGTCAGGGGATAAGGGGAAAAGGCAGGAATGGGGTACTGATTGGGGATGATCAGCCCTGATCACACTGATTGGCAGTGCTGACTCGAAGGGCCGAATGGCCTACTCCTGCACCTATTGTCTATAGTCTATAAAACATTAAAAAAAACATGTTATTAATTTTACTTTGGATGATATATGAATTCCAGAATAACTCTTAACCTTTGGAAATTCATGCGAAACATCAAATTGATATCGATCTTTCTCACTGTCTGTTACCCGTTTCCATTAATTTTGCATCATCCTTTCAGTTCAAAATATAGCACATCATTTTATAATTAAAAGTTGAGTTTTGCAAATTTTTAGAAAGCAGTCAAGCTTGCAGAAGTCAACTCTACCTGCCTACATTTTAAAAACAGTTTAAATATGTCTAAATGAATGGTACTTGTTTACTTTTAATTGGGTAGGGCAGGGAGTAGCCATGTAGGATGCATCGTGCTTTAAGAAAAAAATAGGAAGGGAAAAAAAAATTGGAAAACATTCATTTAATTGAAGAGTTATTGCAACGTGATAAAAGATACAAGAAGAAAGATTTAGTTGCTCAGGAATATCACTTGAACCTGAAAGTGGGTTAGTGGCTTAAAATCAGCGGAGGTATGCGTCATAATTTATAACAAATATAGATGGTAATTATATTTCAAGTCTCTCTCGGTGGTGTGCATCTGTTCTTGGTTATTTGATGTAGATATTTTATAATGCTCTTTGAAGTTTTAAGAAATTATTTGTGACCGATTGTTATTGATTATTTTTAAGTCCCAAAGATTACTGAATCCATTGAAGAGATCCGCAGTATTAACATGTTCATTTTAATAATATCTCATAGGAACCTTAATATCATATATATTGCAAAGCATAATGATTTCCTTGTATGATTTTTAAAAAACAGCTAATGCTAGAAATATTTAGCAAGTCAGATGGCATTTATCAGGAGAGGGACAGTTAATGTTTTAAGCCATTGACATTTCATCAGAACAATGTTTCATGAAGGTTTCATTTGTGATAAAATACTTTAAAAACCACAGATTATTACTAAGGTAGTGACTAAAGAGTGAAAGGACTGCTTAAAATGACTCTAAAATGAGATTAAACGTGCAGCGTGAATTCTGGTTAAACTTTCTTGAACTTCAATATAGTTGAAGCAAATTTTGTTTCTTTATTCCAATTCTACAAGCTTTTTTCTTGAGCGTTTTAATAGATACTAATACAATTTTGAGTGCCTTATAAATATATTTATTTAATATTATTCATATTCCAGGTCATTTTGGTAGATGGAAATGGGATGTTGCATCACCGAGGTATTTTTAACTTTTTAGTTATTATTTTGTTGTGATTATATTGTATGTTAATCCGTACAGACCTTGCCTATAACTATAGAGAGGTATAACATAATGAGGGGAATAGATAGGGTGAATGCACAGAATCTTTTTCCACGGGTACCAGCATCAAGAAGTCAAAGGCATAGGTTTGAGTTAAGAGGAGACACTTGAAGGGCAATGATTTCACACAAAGGGTTTGGGCATGTGGAACGAGTCCCCAAAGGAAGAAGTGGAGGCAAACACAGTAACACAATTTATAAGGCAATAGACAAGAGGTGCAGGAGTAGGCCATTTGGCCGTTTGAGCCAGCACCGCCATTCAATGTGATCATGGGTGATCATCCCCAATCAGTACCCCGTTCCTGCCTTCTCCCCATATCTCCTGACTCCGCTATTTTTAAGATCCATATCTAGCTCTCTCTTGAAAGCATCCAGAGAACCTGCCTCCGCCGCCCTCTGAGGCAGAGAATTCCACAGACTCACCACTCTCTGTGAGAAAAAAATGTTTCCTCGTCTCCGTTCTAAATGGCTTACTCCTTATTCTTAAACTGTGGCCCCTGGTTCTGGACTCCCCCAACATCGGGAACATGTTTCCTGCCTCTAACGTGTCCAAGCCCTTAACAATCTTATATGTTTCAATGAGATACCCTCTCATCCTTCTAAACTCCAGAGTGTACAAGCCCAGCTGCTCCATTCTCTCATCATCATATGACAGTACCGCCATCCCGGGAATTAACCTTGTAAACCTACGCTGCACTCCCTCAATAGCAAGAATGTCCTTCCTCAAATTAGGGGACCAAAACTGCACACAATACTCCAGGTGTGGTCTCACTAGGGTTCTGTACAACTGCAGAAGAACCTCATCGCACCTATATTCGATTCCTCTTCTTATAAAGGCCAAAATGCCATTCGCTTTCTTCACTGCCTGCTGTACCTGCATGCTTACTTTCGTAGACTGATGTACAAGGACCCCCAGATCCTGTTGTACTTCCTCTTTTCCCAACTTGATGCCATTTAGATAGTAATCTGCCTTCCTGTTATTGCTACCAAAGTGTATAGCCACACATTTATCCGCATTAAACTTCATCTGCCATGCATCTGCCCACTACCCCAACCTGTCCAAGCCACCCTGCATTCTCATAGCATCCTCCTCACAGTTCACACTATTACCCAGCTTTGTGTCATCTGCAAATTTGCTAATGTTACTTTGAACAATATGGACATATGGACAATAGATAGATAAAAAAGTTTTAGAGGGATAAAGTTTTAGTGACATGCGTGGGTGTTACATTCATGTGCATCTAGAGTGTGAGGTGTCAACAAGTTAATTTAAAAAATATACTCTATTTTGCACAGCTCACTTTGATTAATTCATCAGACACTGCATGCCGAGATTCAATCAATTTCAATACATTTTTATTTAAAATAATGACAAATTTATTCCAGGATACTGAGGGAAGCAAGGGATGAGATTGCTGGGGCATTGATTGATAACGATAGGACAGTGGATGTTGTCTACATGGACTTTATTAAAGCATTTAACAAGGCCCCCTGTGGCAGGCTGGTTCAGTAAGAAGGAAGAAAGTAATACAAATTTTATAAGTGGACACAAAATGCTGGAGTAACTCAGTGGGTCAGGCAGCATCCCTTGTGAAAAGAACAGGTGACATTTCGGGTTGAGACCCTTCATCAGACTGCGAGTCAGGGACGGGGACACTAGAGATATGGGAAGGTACAGAACAAAGCAGAGCCTGCATTGATGATTCAGGAAAGGTAGAGCCCACAATGATCCACTGTTGGCTGGGGACGTGGTGATAAAGAAGAAATACAAATGATGAAATTAGCAAGAGGACTTGCGTGAGGGTGGGATGGAGAGAGAGGGAATGCAAGGGTTTCTTGAAGTTAGAGAAATCAATATTCATGTCAGTCAGCTTTATCAAAGTGGAGGTGGGAATATGAAGCTGAACTTGGAAGTTTGGAGAATGTCGCAAAATGTTAAAAGAAAAGAACAAATGTAGAGGTCTTCTCTGTTTAAAAGAAGGGACGTCCTAATGAAAATACATGATCAGAGTAAGTTCTCTTTTTAACATTATTCACAAAATTCCAATTGCAAGCTGTTTCAAAGCCCCAGTGTCTTAGGAAAATGCTGCTTCGGTTAGTGGATCTCCATAGAACGGATAAAATGCATATTATTTTTAAATGTCATCTTGTTTCCAAGAACAAAGCGGTTGTTCTTGGAAAAGAAAGCAATGTGCATGGATTGTCATCTGATTGAAAAATCAGAACTCCTCTGTGTTTCCTGTAGTGCTGTTATGATTGCAAGTGAAGGCTATAGTAATTTACCCTGTCACTACATGCACACACATTGAAGGCAGCACGGTATTCACGTCCCCCCTCGCACCGCTTGCAATTGGCCCTGACCTTACTTTTTTATCCCTTCTCGAACTTTCCTTCCCATTAATTCGAGAATCTTTTGTGATTTTTCCTGTACTCACTTCCCCTTCAACTCCATCTTTATACTCCCAATTTGTCAATGCCTCCCCCCACTATTTAGTTTAAACCCACACGTGTAACCCTAGCAAATCTGCCTGCCAGAATGTCAGTCCCCCTCCAGTTTCAACCCTTGCTGGGCTAGATTCTGCAGGTGTTTTGTTTCTCTCTGTGCGTCCTGCAGTTGCTTCCTAATGAAGGTTATGCAGAAGAGTTATCGATGGTCGGCATGGGCTCGGTTCCCAAGCTTTATCATGAATCATAAACTAAACTAAACAGATAAAATGCAGCTAAGATAGACACAAAAAGCTGGGGTAACTCAGCGGGACAGACAGCATTTCTGGATAGAAGGAATGGGTGACGTTTTGGGTCGAGACACTTCTTCAGACTGAGAGTCGGGGAGGGGGAGATACAGAGATAAGGAATTGTAGGGTGTGAGAATGAGACATCAAAGGGGCTGGAGATCATGGACAATGTAGAATAGATCATTGTTAGCCAGGAGAAGGTAACAACAAAGCAAACAGAGATAAAATGTAATCAGGAACAGTCAGACTGGTCAGAGAACTGGGAAGGGGGAAAGATAAAATGCACCAAATGTAATTTTGTTTCCAAGAAGAAAGTGATTGTTCTTGGAAAAAACAAGCAATGTGCATGGATTTTCATCTGATTGCAAAAATCAAAACTCCTCTGTGTTTCGTGTAATGCTGTTTTGATTGCAATTGAAGGCCAAAGTGATTCACCCTGTTACTAATGTACATGCAAGCATGATAAACACACAAAGACCATTTTATTTTGCCTTTTATTGCTGTTACTGCGACAGCAAATGAGCCATCTTCATGTTCTCCTCAAGACTTACAATGACATGACTTATTAGTCTGATATATAATTACTTCGGTTAATTTGGAAACACATTGATAGTGTTTTAATGAGACAGGGGAAACGACAATATGAACTAAATGTTAAAAGAGGTGTAGCTGATGTGTAATGTACATAAATCTGTAGTGAGGAGAGTATGTTCAGAAGACGGGACCACTTGGGATATTCGGCAAACCCCCGCCCTTCTCCTTTCTCCCCCAAGGCACCCCCACCCCTCTCCTAAACCCTGGCTGAATTTTCACCGTTGTTTCCCCTCCCCCTCTACCTGCGCAACTTTCACCGACTTCACAAATTGCAAATTTTCCATCCTCGAGCTTCACAATTCGCAACTCTTTATCCTTTTGGGCTCGCACCTGTCTTTTCATCTCTGGCCGTTGCCCAACAATCAGCCTATCGTATCCCCCCCCCCCCCTTCGCCTGTGTTCACCTATTACCGGCTATGCTCTGTCCTGCCCCTCCTCTCTTCCAGCTTTCTTTCCCCCTCCCTCTGCAATCAGTCTGAGTTAGGGTCCCGACCAAAAAGGTAACCTATCCATGTTCTCGAGATGCTGCCTGACCCGCTGAGTTTTAGTTTAGTTCAGAGATACAGAGCGGAAACAGGCCCACCGAGTCCATGTCGACCAGCAATCGCCGCATGTTAACGCTTTCCTACACACACTCGGGACTATTTACAATTTTACCAAGCCAATTACCCTACAAACCTGGATATCTTTAGAATGTGAGAGGAAATTGGTGCACCCGGAGAAAACCCACGCGGTCACAGGGAGAACGTACAAACTCCATACTGACAACTTAAGGTGAGGGGGGGGGGAGATTTAATAGGAACCTGAGATGTAACTGTTTCATACAAAGCGTGGTGGATGTATGGAATGAGCTGTTGGAGGAGGTTGTTGAGGCAGGTATTGCGACGTTTAAGAAACATTGAGACAGGTACATGGATAGGGCAGGTATAGAGGGATATGGGCCAAACGCAAGCAGGTGGGACTAGTGTAGATGGGACATGTTGGCCAAAGGGTCTGTTTCCACACTGTAAGACTCTATGATCCCGTGGTCAGGATCAAACCGGGTCTCTGGCGCTGTAAGGCAGCAGCACTACCACTGCCCCACTTAAAAGATATAAAATATTAAAAGATAAACAGTGAAAAATGTATGCAAAACCGTGGGGATGAGAGAACCTGTTCTGAGAGGGATTGGTCGAGACATCTCTCAGTGTTGTATAATTCTATGATTAATACTCTGATGCTGTGATCCACAAATAAAGGGGGTTGTGCAGAATTCAATGTTCATTGTTACCTATATGTGATCGGACAACAGAATTTGGCGTTGCCTGCCACTTGGGTGTCCTCACAGATTTGCCCTGCATTGGGGTAGCCAAGAACCTCCTGCACGTGGATGGGCTGGAAGAAAAGCACCTGCTGAAAGAAAAGGTAATGATCATCCATCTAACGCACACCTTTGCACCCGGCATTGAATTATCACACGGATCAACTTGTTACAGTTCTGAAGATAGACACAAAAATCTGGAGTAACTTAACAGGTCAGGTAGCATCTTTGGAGAAAAGGAATAAATAACATTTTGGGTCGGGGCTATTTCATGCATGCAGGGCTATCGTGAGCTTACCTTGCCTATTTCCAACTCAATTTCATAGCACTTCAGGCAGAGTGCAGGCCACCAAACTCAATTTCATAGCACTTCAGGCAGAGTGCAGGCCACTGAACTCAAAGTTTGGTAGCCTGCACTCTGCCTGAAATGCTATGAAATTAAGTTGGAAATAGGAGAGGTAAGCTCACTCTTGCGGAAGGGTCCCAACCCGAAACATCACCTATTCCTTTTCTCCAGAGATGCTGCCTGTCCCGCCGAGTTGTTCCAGCTTTTTGAGTCCATCTTCGGTGTAAGCCAACGTGTGCAGTTCCTTCCTACAATCAGAGTCACAGCACTGAACTTGGATATCTTAAGACCATCCATTCAGGAATTTCAATTTGAATTCAATCTGACTCTCACATTTGTTATAGGCCCAGAAGCAGTGCAGAAGCAAGCAGTTTGTTGCAAAGAGTGACAGCGTAGACACCCATAAGGAACAATAAATCCAAATACTGAAGGAAGGATTTTGGCACCAACATTAATAATATAATCATTCTGCAGTTTTTCAGTTTGTTCCGTGAATATAAGAAATGAAGAAATCTTCTAACGTTCTTTACACTGTGCTGTGGTCTTCAAACTGCAGGAATAAATGTCACGTTTTCTCACACAAGGTTGCGATTAGTCTGTTGCAAGGGCTGGGCTACTGTTTCCTTGCCCAAAATTGGTCACAATATTCCAAATGCGGCCTGACCAGCGCCTTCTAGAGCCTCGGCATTACATCCCTGTTTTTGTGCACACCCCTCTCAAAATAAATACTAACATTGCGTTTGCTTTCTTTGCTACTGATTCGACTTGCAGATAGATTATCTTATTGAGAATTAAATTTGGGTTATGAAATTAAACCTTTAAATTCAGCTTCACTTATCCAGATATATTTGGTTTTGGAGATACAAAGAACTTTAGACTTTCAAGATACAGCGTGGAAATGGGGTGAACCTACAATCTCCTTTTTCTCCAGAGATGCTATTTGACCCGCTGAGTTGCTCCCGCACTTTGTTTCTGTCTTCCTTCATCATAGGCTGGGTGTGATAGATGTAATCATAAAAAATGATTGGAGTATGGTTAGAAATCAGAGACTGGCATTACGTTCAGCACAGACATTATGGGCCTAAGGGCATATTCCCCTGCTGTTCGTTATCTATGTTCTATTGTTTTGGAGGATCCAGGTGTTTATAATAATTTTCCAGAAGGAAATAAAGACCTTGACTAGCTGACACTGAGGCAATGTTAAGTGCATCTCAGTGGATAGGAAAGCACATCAATGTAGGGCAAGTACTCAATAATATAGGGACATAGCAGCGTAGTGGTAGAGTTGCTGCCTTACAGTGCCAGAGACCAGGGTTCAATCCTGAATACAGGTGCTGTCTGTACAAAGTTTGTACGTTCCTCCTGTGACCATGTGGGTTTTCTCCGGGTGCTCTAGTTTCCTGCAACGTTCCAGGTTTGCAAGTTAATCAGCTTCTGTAAATTGTCCCTAGTGTGTACAATAGAACTAGTGTATGGGGTGATCAATGGTTGATACCAACTCGGTGGCCCAAAGGACTTATTTCCACGCTGTATATCTAAATCAAAGCGAATAGCTTGAACACGTCCACTTCTGACTTCTCGGAGGTGAATATGCTATCATTAAGGCATGCCTGACGCCATATTTGTTTTACCAGAGTGCCAACTGCAACATTTAAAAAAACATTGTTTGTTTAGATTCACGGATTGGGAATAAAAATGCGTTTTCTCCAGAGCATATTTCCCATGTTGCGTCAAATCACTTCCAAGGCCAACCCTGGATAAAACTGCACCAACCAGTGCAGTGTGAAGCGTTTATTTAATCAGCAGTACCGTGAACATGCAGCCAACCTGAATTGCTTTCTTACATGCCAAGTGAAGAATGCAGGGCTCAATTCATCACCCTTTGACAGACAATGTTTTATTTCAGAAAGAGTTATCTATCCATTATTTTAAAGAATGGTACAAATACCACCCACTGTCCACTGACAAATTGTAAGTTAAAAAAAACGTGCATAACAACAGATAATAACTGGTCATAGAAATTGGGGGACACGGGCAGTAAAAAGCTTTTAAAGAGTTAGGATTAAGGACTAGGGCAGCATGGTGGTGTAGCTGTAGAGTTGCTGCCTCACAGCGCCAGAGACCTCGGATCGTTCCTGACTACGGGTGCTGTATGTCCAGAGTTTGTACGTTCTCCCAGTGATTTAGCCGCGAGGGTTTTCTTCAGGATCTTTGGTTTCCTCCCACACTCCAAAGACGTACAGGTTTGTAGATTAATTGACTTGGTATAATTGTAAATTGTCCCTAGTGTGGTCTTGTCCAGTTCTTCACAGATGTATGTACATTGAAAAGTATTTCCCAAAAAATTGGATGAAATAGATTCTTTCCTCAGCCAAATTTTCCTTATTTTGTTAAAATGTAAACATCCCAAACGCTCCATCACAACTAATTCTTGTTGTCGAAAGCTGACAGTAAATTAATTTTGCTGCAGTTTCTATGGATGCAGCTCTATACTTCTCCCAATGATTGGATTGCATTTGCCACTTGCCATTGACAGGAATCTCTGATGAAGATTAAAATATTCCAGATAAATCTTCACAAGATCTTGACTACAGGTGCCTTCTGTACCAAACTTGTGCATTCTCCTCATGACCTGCGTGGGTATTCGCCGAGATCTTCGGTTTCCTCCCACACTCCATAGACGTACAAGTTTGTCGGTTAATTGGTTTTGGTAAAATTGTAAATTGCCCCTAGTGCGTGTAGGATAGTGTTAATGTGCAGGGATCGCTGGTCGGCACGGAATCGGTGGGCCGAAGGGTCTGTTTCCGCGCTGTATCTATAAACTAAGCTAAAAAACCCAACCAATTTTAATTCTACTTATTCCCTTAAGCATTTTTTCTCTCCTTTTTCCGACTGAAATTACAATGCACTATCGTTGTTTTTGGAAACTCACAACTTGTTGCCAAGATATGATGCCTCGCTTGAATCAACATATTGTTTAGGAATATGCCAACAGGGGAATGTTCACGATACAGCTTTCTTCGGAATATACTGTGTCAACGGTTGTCAGCAAGATTGTTATTTCGTTAACATTTTTGCCTAGATTTTGCAAACTGGGACACAGAGGTAACATACGATGCCCAACTATATCGATGTTGCACAGTTGCTTTGACTTTGACTCATGGAAGACACTGCCTCCTCAACACACCTTCTATACCTTCAACTGTCTGTGCCAATTTCTTGTACCAGCACTCAGTCCAAAGTTCATAAGTGATATGAGTAGAATTAGGCCATTCAGCCCATCAAGTTCAATCATGGCTGATCTATCTCTCCCTCCTAACCCCATTCTCCTGCCTTCTCCCCGTAACCCCTGATACCCGTACTAATCAAGAATCTGTCAATCTCCGCCTTAAAAATATCCATTTACTTGGCCTCCACAGCCGTCTGCGGCAATTAATTCCACAGATTCACCACCACCAACTGATTAAAGGAATTCCTCCGCAACTCCTTCCTTAAGGTCCTAGACTCTCCCACTAGTGGAAACATCCTTTCCACATCGCTCTATCCAGGCCAAAGCTTTCAACATCATGGCGATTCAAATGCTTACGTAGAGCATAGCATACCTGCCTCCCATCTCTTTCCCAGGCAGCATTCATTGGCTCTGGGTTAATAAAAGTTTGCCACACACAAACTGGAGGAGCAGCACCTCATATTCCACTTGGAGCAGTTTACGATCCGACGGTACGAACATTGAATTCTCCAACTTTAGGTAACCTGGACAACACAACCCTCTGCTTCCCACTTCTCCTTCATACCCCCTCTCCTCTGCCTTGATAAGTTCACGTGATAGTAGAATTAGGCCATTCGGCCCATCGAGTCTACTCCTTCCATTCAATCATGGCTGATCTCTGCATCCTAATCCCATGTTCCTGCCTTCACCCCATAACCCTTGATACCCGTTCTCATCAAGAGGTCTCCCTACCGCCCCCTCCCACCTCTACCCTGAGCCCTGGCTCAAATTGCACCTATCTCTCTCCTCCCCTCCCCGTCCACTTGCAATCCTAAATAAGTCACACCAAGCCAGCTTCACAATTCTCCAGCTTCACAATTCACAACTCTCTAATCCTTCATGGGCCTGTCCCACTTATGCAACTTTTTCGGTGACTTCCGACATCTATCATAGGTCGTTGCAAAAATGTTCAACATGTTGAAAATTCATTGGCGACCAGAAAGACGCTACGACTGTTTGGGCGACTGAGGAGACGACTCACGACCATACAGGCGACACCCTGGCAACATGTCTCGGGGTGAAGCCTGTATGGTCGTGAGTAGTCACCCAAAGAATCGTACCTTGTTCTGGTCACTGCTGGATTTTCAACATGTTGAAAATTTTCGGCAACCTGTAACGACCTATGACGGGTGCTGGCATTCACTGAAAAAGCAAATGGGGCAGGCCCATTAGTCTCACACCTCGCCTGTGTGTTCAGCACCAGCCTTTGTCCAACCATCTGTCTATCAATCCCCCTCCCCATCTGTGTTCCTATGATCTGCCATGCCTTGTCCTACATCTCCCAAATTATTTTGCACGTTAATATTTGGACCTTAATGAAGAGGCCCTGAATGGCAACAAAGCATCAAGTAATGATATTGATTCATGTTGGCTATCCAGAAGAATCCCCACCACAAACATCCTTTAAAAGACATTGATTGTCTCAAGCGCTGCCACAGCTTTACAGTCAGTCAAAGCTGACACGATTTTTTTGTTGCATTTGACATTCAAAAAAAGTTAGAACCACCTGATACACGTTTAAATAATTGAACATTGCTGCACAAAGAACATGATTGAAAATGTAATTTATTTCACCCTTTCTCTTCTCGGTCACCGTTGTAAAAATTAATGGGCTTGCGGACCCTGCACCAGGTTTCACCTGACGGGAGATATGTCAGCAGATCGCCCAGGAGATCTCCATTTTACACCACCACCAGATCCCAGGAGGGATCTAGTGATGGATCGCAGCCAGGGAATTACTGCTGGAGCTCGAACACCAGGGCGGCACGGTGGCGCAGCGGTAGAGTCGCTGCCTTACTGCACTTGCAGCACCGGAGACCCGGAATCGATCCCGACTACGGGTGCTGTCTGCACGGAGTTTGTACGTTCTCCCCGTGACCTGCATGGGTTTTGGCCGAGATATTCAGTTTCCTCACACATTCCAAAGTCGTACAGGTTTGTAGGTTAATTGGCTTGGTATAGATATAAATTGTTCCTAGTGTGTGTAGGGTAGTGTAAATGTGTGCGGATTGCTGGTGGTTGCAGTCTCGGTGGGCCGAAGGGACTGTTTCCACGCTGTATCTCTAAACTAATCTAATCAGGCTTGGGACTTCTGCACAGCAAAGGTACATGTGGGCAGTAGAACAGGAATTTAAAGAATTTCCACTGAATGGAAACAGACCCTTTGACCCATCGACTCCATGTGTTCATTCATTCACGCAGGTTCTTAGTTTAGTTTAGAGATACAGCGCGGAAATGGGCCATTCCCGTACACTAACACTATGCTACACTATTCTACACATATTAGGGACAATTTACAATTTACAATTTTACCAAGCCAATTAGCCTACAAACAGTTCAGTTTAGTCTATTGTCCAAGGTACATTGAAAAGCTTTAGGTACGGTGAAATGCTTTACAAATCCTGTGCGTCTTTGTAGTGTGGGAGGAAAATGGAGCTCCCGGAGAAAACCCACGCAGGTCACGGGGAGAATGTACAAACTCCGTACAGACAGCACCCGCAGTCATGATGGAACCCGGGTCTTCGGCGCTGTGAGGCAGCAATTCTACCGCTGCTCCGTGCTGGCTCATTCTGTGCAAAATTCAGGCTGGTGAACTTCTTGTTGCTTTTTTATTGTTAGTGTGAATCAAAATTACTTCATTTGCTTTGGCTTGTTGGCGGCTTGACTTTTGGAAGACTAGTTATGATTTAGATCGAGTGTATCCGTCTGAATTTATATAGCAATTACAGTGCAGTAGTGGGCCATTTGTTTCAACTAGACTGGTTTTCATCCTTCAAGCCACTGTCACCACTTCCAAGCGCTTAGAAACTCCCCTCGTCCAGGCTTATGTCCGTGCCGGCGTGTCCCTGGAGAGGGAGCACACAGTGTTCACGGAGACTTTGGAGGCCTTCCATGAATGCAGGTTGCTGCAGAGACTTGAGTGCATGGTGGATACAGCTGACAATGTTGTCATTTGATGGTCGATGTTTGCAAACTGCACGAACAGCAGTTTTGATTAATGCAGTACTTTGTAAACTGTGAATATGTCATAAAAAACTTCTCGTTAAGGATGGAAAAAGTGCTTAGAAGCTGTCAATAAACTTGCTTTGTTTCTTCCCTCCATACCAATTTTTAATTGTCCCCTTAATCTTCATCGATAGCATCCGGTGTGGGCGGCACGGTGGCGCAGCGGTAAAGTTGCTGCCTTACAGTGCCAGAAAACCGGGTTCGATCCTAACTATGGGTGCTGTCTGTATGTAGTTAGTACATTCTCCACGTGACCACATGGGCTTTCTCTGGGTGCTCTGGTTTCCTCCCACATTCCAAGGACGTGCAGGTTTGTAGGTTAATTGGCTTCCGTCAATTGCTCCTGGTGTGTTGGATAGAGCTAATGTACAGGTGATCAATGGTCGGCACGGGCTCTGTATACCGAAGGGTCTGTTTCCACCTCTAAGTTAAACCAAGGTAATGAATACAGCACTTGGTACACACTCTCCATCTACAGTATTGGCCATCACTTTACAGAACTCCACTACTGTGGATGGATCAATTGTAATCATGTATTGTCTTTCCGCTGGCTGGTTAGCAAGCGACAAAGGGTGATGGGTGTATGGAGCGAGCTGCTAGAGATGGAAGTTGAGGCAGGGACTATTGCAACATTTATCAAACAATTAGACAGGCACATGGATAGGACAGGTTTGGAGGGGATGTGCCAAATGCAGGCCGGTGGGACAAGTGTAGATGGGACATGTTGGTCGGCATGGGCAAGTTGGTTCCACGCTGTAAGACTATGACTCTAAAAGCTTTTCACTGTACCTCGGTGCATGCGACAATAAACTAAACTCAAATTCAACTTATCCCTTTGAATAGTGGATTATTTCATTCTCTGTCAATTATTCCAGATTTTCTTCCTCTTCCTGCCTGCAGATGTTAAATGGTCTATCGTGACCTTGATTAGTTACTTTTTACCCAGGGTTATACCACGAGGTTCTTGCGAACCCTCTCGGGAGGAGAACAACTTCTGCATTGTACTTTAACCACAGTTTTTGTAAACTTGTGCTGTCAGGATCTTTCTGAATAAAGTAACCAGATCTCGGGATGAGTAAGTGAGTGGTAATGATAGATAGATCTGAGTGTACCTTTCTTGCAATACACTCAGCCAAATAACAGAAGATAAATGTAAATGCAAAGGGAAAAGTACACTTGTTCTCAGCGACCAGGTTTTACAGAGTACCTGTCAGTTCACATTCTCAAGCCAGCGTGAAATAAGAGCTTATATTTATTTCCTATGTTTTGTTCAATAATGAGTTTCTCTACAAGCCCTTTGGCTGGATTGTTTAATTTAGTCTTTATTGATGAGTAGCAATATCACCGAGCTGTTGATTACAAATCATGTGTGTCCATAAATTTTACTGGTGTTCTTTAGTAAAATCTTACTTCAGCACTGGCCCGCTCAACAAGAGAAATGGGAGGAAAAATAGGTTACAGTAAAAAAGCATTAAAAAAAAACTCAGCTGTCATCTCAATATGCATATGTATAAATCAACCGCATAAAGCCATTTTTGTTAGGATGATCGCCTTTTCCAAATCAATTCCAAAGAGAAAAATAGAGTGGAAAATAGCTGAGGCAAAGAGTAGAGACATAGAGTTATGCAGCACAGAAATAGGTCCTTCTGCCCAACTTGTCCATGCCGACCAAGATGCCTCATACAGTATAAGCTAGTCCCATTTGCCCATGTTTGGCCCACATCTCTCGAAACCTCTCCTATCTATGTACCTGCCCGAGTGTATTTTAAATACTGTATGGTACCTGCGTCATCTATCTCCTCTGGCAGCTCTTTCCGTATAATCACCACCTTCTGAGTGAAAAAGTTGCCCCTCAGGTTCTGAACCTTACTCCTCTCAAGTTAAGGCTATGTCATCTGGTTCTTGATTCCCCTACCTTGCGCACAAAAGGCTCGTGCATTCACTTTATCTATTCCCCCCATGATTTTATTCATCTCTGTAAGATCAGTCCTTTCGGTCATGCACTCCAAGGAATAAAGACATAGCCTGCCCAATCTCTCCCTATAGATCAGACCCTCATGTGCTGGCAACATCCTCATAAATCTTCCCTGCACTCTTTCCATCTTAATAATCAAGCATTCATCCTGTAGCACGGTGACCAAAACCGAACACAGTACTCCACAGTACACAGTCTGAAGAAGGGTTTCGAACCGAAACATTGCCAATTTCCTTCGCTCCATTGATGCTGCCTCACCCGCTGAGTTTCTCCAGCACTATTGTCTACTCACAGTACTCCAAATGTAGCTTCACCAGCATTTTGTACAACTGTAACATAACGTCCCAACTTCCACAATGTAACTCAGCGGATCAGGTAGTATCTCTGGAGAACATACTGTACGTAGCTGACGTATAAGGTTGGGACCCTTCTTCACACCAATGATTGCTTTCTTTTGCCATTCCATGTTTGAGGAGCTATCGGGAGCTAACCTCTCTTATCCTAGCCACAAGACCGGTAGTTTTAGTTTTTAGTTTTAGAGATACTGCATGGAAACAGACCCTTTGGGCCAGCGATCTCCATACACTAGTTCTATCCAGCAACCTAGGAACAATTTAGACAAACCAATTAACTTCATGCCTTTGGAATGTGGGAGGAAATCAGATCACCAAGAGAAAACCCGCGCGGTCACAGGGAGAACATACAAACTCCGTACAGACAGCACCCATAGTTAGGATCAAACCCGGGTCTCTGACGCTGTAAGGTAGCAATGCCACCACGCGGCGCTATTACTTTCTGTGTTTTAAAGCCCGTGCAGTTTATCTATAATCTGACAAGTTCTAGGAAATGAAGCAATGCTATTTGTGGAGGGGATAATTAATTATGTTGGCTTTTGAAGCAGTAATTGTTTAATAATTCCTTTGTTTCTGACAAAGGGAAGATAAATTGAGGCTCTCCTGAATTCATCACAAGTAGTGTTAGCCTTACCAGAAGAGAAATTGTTATTTCTTAAATCAGGGAGCAACATAATTACATAATAGATATTGCTTCATGAAAACTCTTGCATTTATTTTGTAGATCAAAGACCTTCATGAAGGAGGAAATGCTTTCACACTAACTGGAACCTCCGGGAAGGTTTTGGGCATGGTAGGTCTATGTTTGTACGATATACAATGTGGTGCAAATGGTTTTAATAATTTATTTAATGAGCATAATTAGACTGGGATAAAACAGTATAAGTGTCACTCTTTGGACAATGTTGTTTTGGAAATTATTGCAGACTGTTAAGAAACTCAACAGTGATCATTTTAATTATGTCTCAGGTATGGGTTGTGATTTCTCGTGACTAGAAAGATTTATTTAGAGATGAAAGAATAACTTTTGGCTAAGTTCCGTAGCTTAGGCGACACGGTGGCGCAGCGGTAGAGTTGCTGCCTTAAAGCACCTGCAGCGCCAGAGACTCGGGTTCGATCCGGAGGTGCTGTCCGTACGGAGTTTGTACATTCTCCCTGTGACCGCGTAAGTTTCCTCCGAGATCTTCGGTTTCACGTACAGGTTAGTAGGTTAATTGACTTGGTATAAGTCTAAATTGTCCCTGGTGTGTAGGGCAGTGTTAATAATAATAATAATAATAATAATGTTTATTTATATAGCACTTTTCAACAAAACCAGTATTTGAACCAAAGTGCTTTACAGAGATTGATTAAATTAATTGAACAGATCAAATGTCAATAAATCCATACAAAACAAAAAAGAGAAAAAGACACAGAACAGTACACTATAGAAATCAACATGAAACGTCCCCCCACAGCAGAATTCACTGTGAGGGAAGGCACTAAAAATATCCAGTTCTCCCCCTCATAGTCCACCCGAGGTTGGGGCCTATATCTGGCCTCCTCAGCCAACCCGGTGTTTTCAGGCCCTCTTGCCGCGAAGCTGGATCATCGGTATCTGGTGAACATCCTTCAGCGGCTTGGACTGAAGCGGCCGCTTCCTCCCCGAAGACTGCAATGACCAAAGTTCACAGGACCTCCGACTCTGGCGATCTCGGATCCCAGGCTCCGCGGTGCTGTAAATCCAGTGCCGCCCGCCCACGGCTGGACGCTCTGTAGCCGCAGCTCAACGATGTCGCAGTCGGCGATCACAGTGCACCGGAGCTTACCGCAAGGCGACCCGGTAAGGCATCGCCCGCTCCACGTTGATGTCCCAGCATCTACACCGCCGGCGAAGCTGTAGTCCCGGCAGGAAACGCCGCTCCAGCGCTGCTCCAGCTCGATGGTAGGCCGCACAGAGAGGACGAAGATGCGGTTCGGAGAAAAACCGAATGTGCGGGGTCGCTGGTCGGTGTGGACTCAGTGGCCTGAAAGGATAGTTTCCGCACTGTATCTCTTATCGCTGAACATTCCCCATTCAACTAGCAACTAAAGGACAAAGAAAGGCACAAAATGCTGGAGTAACTCAGTGGGACAGACAGCATCTTGGGAGAGAAGAACATTTTGGTTCGAGACCCTTCTTCAGACTCTCGACCCGAAATGTCACCCATTCCTTCTCTCCAGAGATGCTGCCTGTCCCTCTGAGTCATTACAACATTTTGTGTCTGTATCTTCGTTGTAAACCAGCATCTGCAGTTCCTTCCTACACAAACTAAATGACAAATATACATTATAACACCAACCTCACCTCAAAAGTGTTTCACTTCTTGGCTGTAAAGTACTCTGGGATGTCCCAAGGTTATGAAAACTGTTTCAGAAATGGAAGAATGTAGAACCGAGGAACTCGCGTTTGGTTCCGTTGATGTGGCTTCTACATTGAGTTGTATTGACCTGGATTCAAACAACCCTTGAGTGCTGTGATATACTGCAATGGTAACCTATGAGGCAGCTCTAACGAGAATCACAGAACAAATATTAAGTAAGAATTTTTTGCGATTATTGCTGAGGTATTTTTTCAAGAGGAGAAACCAAGGTGTGCATTTTACAGAATGTAGAACCAGAGAACTGCAGTAGTTGGTATATACCAAAGTGCTGGAGTCAATCAACGGGTCAGGCTGCATCTCTGGAGAAAAAGGATGGGTGACATTTCGAGTCGGGACCCTTCTTGGCTCTCAACAACTTTCCCTTCGACTGAGACTGAAGAAGGGCCCCGACCCGAAATACCACCCATCTTTTTCCTCCAGAGATGCTGCCTGACTCGCAGAGTTATTTTTTGAATGCATTTTACAACATTTGCAAGCAAATAATTAGTGAAACGAAATATATGAGTTAGACAATGTTCCAACTCCAAATCCCCTGAGTCTGAAGAAGGGTCTCAGCCCAAAACATCCCCCATTCCATCTCCCCAGAGATGCTGCCTGACCTGCTGAGTTACTCCAGCATTTTGTGTCTATCTTTGGTATAAACCAGCATCTGGAGTTCCTTCCGATTCCAAATTTTAATTCATGTAATGAGTTTGTTCTAACGTGTATGTCTTTATTTACGTGACAGGCTCTTAAAAGCTGTGAGAAAAGCACAAAACCAATTTACGTGTCCGTGGGCCATAGGATTAGTCTGGACACTGCCACGCGGCTGACCCATTCCTGCTGTAAATACAGAGTACCAGAGCCGATTAGACAGGTACTTGTCATTACTTGGTTTGCTCATCAAAGAGTTATGCAATGATTGCAAAGAAATATGTGTTCCAACATTCAATTCCCTGCTACTCAACTTGTGACCACAATGGATGCTATTTGTTCCACAGTGGTACTGCGGCATCTCAGTGGATATATTTAAGGCAGAGATAGATAGATTTTTGATTAGTACAGGTGTCACAGGTTATGGGGAGAAGGAGGAAGAATGGGGTTAGGAGGGAGTGATAGTTCAGCCATAATTGAATGGCGGAGTAGACTTGATGGGCCGAATGGCCTAATTCTACTCATATCACTTATGACCTTATCACCTAGTGTGTTCTTGTTTGTGGGATTTGTCTCGTGGATGTAGGCGTTAGAGTGCACGCTGGTAAACCTCCCCAGATATTTGCAGTTTGTGACGGCACTCAGCATGCAGAGCTGGGTTGAGGCTGGATCTATTGCTTTGGAGCTTCCTTACTCCGGCCAACTCTTAATCACACGCTGCTGAATCAGGGCATCATTTAGTTTAGAGTTACAGCACGGAAACTGGCCCTTCGGCCCACCGAGTCCGTGCCGACCAGTGATCCCCATACACTAACATTATCCTACACACACTAGAGACAATTTTACATTAATACCAAACCAATTAGCCTACAAACCTGTACATCTTTGGAGTATGGAAGGAAACTGAAGATCTCAGAGAAAACCCTCTCCATTCACGGGGAGAACGTAAAAATTCCATGGAGGCAGCACCCTTAGTCGGGGTTGAACCCGGGTGTCTGGCCCTGTAAAGCAGGAGCTCTACCGCTGGGTCATGGTGCCACCGTTTAAAAGGGTCATGAGCTACCATCAGGTTAATTGCCAGGATTGGACTCATGAGCCACCTGAGAGTCCATAAAAACAACAGAACATAGACCATCATCCTCGACCTCGAGGGATAGCCACCACGAGTTGCTGATAGATTTTTCTTGGCTATTGCTTTAACTATATTCATGCATAGTGTCTACTAGATCTCTTTAATTTTACAACGGTCTGTGGGGTGTAACAGGGTAAGTTGCTAAAAGTGGGAGGAAGGGAAGAAGGTCTCTCAATAAAGGTCCACACCCATCCACATTAGTGTGAAAATTAGTTTGGTTTAGTTTGGAGATGTACAACACGGAAACAGGCCCTTCGTCCCACCACGTCCACACGGACCAGCGATCCATGCACCCTAACGCTATCCTACACGCACTAGCGACAATTTTACATTTATACCAAGCCAATGAACCTACAAAACCGCACATCTTTGGAATGCGGGACGAAACCGGAGCACCCTAAAGAAACCCATGCAGTCACAGGGAGAACGTGCAAACTGCACACAGACAGCACCGGGGTCAACATTGAACCCAGGTATCTGGTGCTGCGAGGCAGCAGCTCTGCCAACTGTGCCACCGTGCCACCCATTTTCATTACAAATTTCATCGTCAAAGAATGTTTCCCTTGTGTTTTAGTTTAAAAATGTAAAATACTTCTATTTGAATCTCATCAAGAAAAGATAAGTGAGTTATCAGCGCCTCTGCCAGGTTGCCCTCAATGGAACCAATTCCAGCGATCCCTCGTAATCCACTGCCAGGTAATTCACCAAATGACCCCAAGCCTCTCTCATGCTGATGTCCCCAGCATTGAGGTTCAAGTCTTTCCATTCTTTCGTATCTGTGGCCTATTGGTTTCTCAAATCACTGCCCGTTCATGTGCGGCACATTGGTGCAGCAAGTAGAGCTGCTGCTGCCTCATAGCACCAGAGGGCCCCGGGTTCAATCCTAACCTCGTGTTGTGTGATGTTTGCGTTTTCTCCCTGTGATTATGAGGTTTTCCACCTCGTGCTCCCACATCCCAAAAAACATGCAGGTTTGTAGGTCAATTTGGCCTCTGCAATTTGCCCCTAGTGTGTAGGGAGTGGATGAGAGAGTGGGATAACATAGAACTAGTGTGAACGGGTGATTTATGATCAGAGTGGACTCAGTGGGCTGAGTGGCCTGTTTCCATGCTGTATCTTTTAATCAATCAATCAAGTGATGTGTTGTTGCCTTCACAGTATTAGCACAATATTAGACGCCCTGCTAATGGATGCAGCAAGTGAACAGCATGATTAGCACTGGTTACACGAGGAAATTGTATTAATTAGCAGGCAACACAAAATTAGCATGCAGCCCCCAGCACATGCAATTAGGAGCGTTAAGATTCCAAAATTAGGATTTCAATATAAGGATCGAAATTTTCTTTTTGACACAAATTTATAACTACTAAAGGATTCAGTTGTGTTGCCTTGAAAATTTGCCGTGGTATACTGCAATAGAACAGCTGAAATGCACATATTTGAAATTCCACGCTCCATCATTTTATCAGGTATATTAACCTATCTAGTTTAAAAGAACTGTGTGGGAAACTGTGAAGGGAAATTAATTCCAAAAGCGTACATTAAAGCATAGGCGGTATGTAGACGCCTGGTAGAGCTGCTGCCTCACAGCTCCAGAGACCCGGTTTCGATCCTCGACTCGGGTGCTGTCTAAGTGAAGTTTGCACGTTCTCCCTGTGAGAAAGTGGGATAACATAGAAATAGTGTGAGTGGGAGCTCGATGGTCAACGTGGACTAGGTGGGCCAAAGGGCCTGTTCCTATGCTGTATCTCTGAAATAGAATTTGTACATGAGAATGCCTTTGTCCCACTTAAGGGTCTATGCGTTTGATATAGTAAAAAAAAAACTAACATTATTGTATTCAGTATCTCCCAGGTCCAGAAATTAATTTTTCAAGCTAAACATCTGTAACTGTGGGACACACTTGCTTCTATTTAATTTGTACATAGCATGCTCCCTTCCAAGGGCAATAATACTGTACGATATAAAATGAATGTTAATGCATTGGCAAAGAAACTGAAACTATGATTGAAAAACACACGCAATTTTCTTAGAGAAAATATTGAGGAATGAACTATAGTCAGTAATTCCCTTCCAAGGTTCAAAAAATGGTTTGAATTACCTTGTGCTTTTCTCATTTTATTTGCACAAAGCTGAATCTCATTACAGCGCGGAATTTTCCAACTCTTAGTCTTAGATGTGATTAAGTCATATGTCAATGCTAGCTTTAAAATTCACCTAACACGAGTAATGTTTTTGTGCCTTCAAATCTTTAGTTTAGTTTAGAGATACAGCACGGAAACAAGCCAATCTGCAATTCCAATGCACTTACCCACACACACAAGGGACAATTTACATTTTTACCAAAGCCAATTAGTCTACAAACCTGTGCGTCTTTGGAGTGTGGGTGGAAACCAGAGCACCCAGTGGAAACCCACGCAGGTTACGGGGAGAACGTACAAACTCCATACAGATAGCACCCGTAGTCAGGATCGAACCCGGCTCTCTGGCGCTGTAAGGCAGCAACTCTACCACTACGCTACCGTGCCACGTATGTTTGAACAATAAGTGAGTCAATGGATATGAGGAGAGAGAGGGGGGGAGTTTGGTATTAGGACTGTATAGAGGTGTATAAGATCATGAGAGGAATAGATTGCACAGGGTCTTTTACCCAGAGTAGGGGAATCAAGAATCAGAAGAAATAGTTTAGTTTATGTTTACTTCAGAAACAGGCCCTTCCTTCCACCGAGTCCACGCCAACTAACAATCACCTCATACACTAGTTCTATCCTGCACTCTAGGGACAATTTACCTTCAAACCTGCATGTCTTTGGAATATGGAAGGAAACCAGAGTGCCCAGAGAAATCCCACGTGGTCACAGGGAGAATGCACAAACTCTGTACAGTCAACACCCGTGGTCAGGATCGAACCCGGGTCTTTGGCACTGTAAGGCAGCAACTCTACCGCTGCACCACTATGCTGCGTTGCTTGGCTCTAATATATTTCCTTTATGTTTCTTTTGCAATGGTAGATGTTGTGAGCTGGTCTGAAAGCAAAAACCTGTTTTCCATGTAAATTTAGCAGCTGCCATTGCATAATGATCTTTGTTTTTAGAGCTAAACGGGCAATCTGTTACCACCGGCAATGGTGAGAATCATTAAGTTACAGCCTAGAGTCCCTTTGTGTGCTGATATTTAGTAATTGAGTCATAAATTATCATTGGACAACCTGCCGCTGCTTTCATTTAATCATTTCTTGTTTTATCTGAGTTTAGTTTCTGGAATACATGGAGGGAAACAAAGAAGCAATGGGAAGTAGTGTGGATCAATGGTAGGCCTCTGACATGTTAGAACCATGTTTATCCTAGTCTTTATCAGTAGATATTTCTGAAATGAACCAGTTTCATTGTACAGCAGTACAGTTACAGCGGTTGAGTTGCTGCCTTACAGCAGCAGGGACGCGGGTTTGATCCTGACTGCCGCTGCTATCTGTACGGAGTTTGTAGGTTCTCCCCGTGACTTTGTGGGTTTTCTCCGGGTGCTCCGGTTTCCTCCCACACTCCAAAGACGTTGGGGTTTGTAGGTTAATTGGCCTCTATAAATTGTAAATTGTCCCTGGTGTGTGTAGGATAGTGCTAGTGTATCAGGTGATCGCTGGTCGGCGCGGACTCGGTGGGCCAAAGGGCCCGTTTTTGCGCTGTATCTCTAAAGTCTGAGGTACATTCAGTGTGAACTGCACATGAACAAATACGACAAGAGTAATTTAGGAAAATGCACCTAAGTTATCGTTTATTTATTGTACAGTTATTGTAATTATTGTACAGTTGCATTGAGAAACTTTTTTTTATTGAGTCATCAATAAAATACTAAGTGCAGAAAACAACAGATTCAAACAAATGAACTAGAGTGAGCACCTCGGTGATATCTATATTACTAAATGTCTGATCTTGACCGCTTTTGACCGATTTCCGAGAGAACGCCGCCACCTATGGCCGTCATTTTTGGCCACCTCGCTCCGAGCACCCCTCCGCCTTCCGGGACCGGAGGATTTTTCCTGTCGATGAAATATCAGAGAGATATTAATGTTTTAAAAAAATTAGCCATTCTCTCTGCTGCCCCTGCTGGAGGGAGGGGGAGGGACTATAAACCAGGAAGTGGTGTGGCTCACTCAGTCTCTGCAAGATGGAGGAAGCCAGAGGGTCACGTTTCTCTGAGCTCTGAATAACACTAAACACATGTCTACTCAACTGTGAGTGCCCTTAATGTGGTTTGAAAATGAAAATATGATTGGTTTCAAGTAAAAATGCACTGCAAATGGTTGTTTGGGTTGAAGTAAAAATGCACTGCAAATGGTTGTTTGGGTTGAAGTAATTGGTGGAGAGGTGGAATTGGTGGAGAGGTGGAATATTGCGTCGGGGAACCAGCCCTCCCGTGTGAACATGGGACCCAACGGGTCCCACTTAGTCTAGTTACTTACTAAATGTTTCCGAACATAAAATCTACCTCCATTTGAGACAAAATGTAAGTCTTACCCTACAGATGAAGGTGTCTGAGATGGAACCTGACATTTGAAGTGGGGGAGGTGTTATTTAAATGCCACAGGGGCATCAAAGTGGAGTAGAAACTAATAGAGTAATTAGAGTAACTCAGCGGGACAGGCAGCATCTCTGGAGAGAAGGAAATGGTAACGTTTCGGATCGAGATCTTTCTTCAGACCTCTCGACCCGAAACATCACCCATTCCTCTTCTCCAAAGATGTTGCCTGTCCCGCTGAGTTACTACAGCTTTTTGTGTCTACCTTCGGTTTCAACCAGCATCTGCATTTCTTTCCTGCACAGACAGTATATTATGCTCTGTTGTGAAATTTTAAATGGCAACACACTCTCCCAAGCTCAGTTCAATTTAAATTTCGAACAACCAACTGTGTAGATATCAAGGAAGAAGATTTAAAATCAGCAGGTGTCATGAAAGAACACTGTCATTTAATTATTAGAGCATTAGAGTAGGGAATAGGTTACAGTCAGCTGCTGTTCCTTTTCCCCACTAAAGGTTACATTTCAACTCTTGCTGTGCTAGATTCTGCAGGCGTTTTTTTTTCTCTGTGCTTCTTGCAGTTCCTTCCTAATGGATGTTATGCAGAAGTGTGATAGATGGTCGGCATGGACTCATGGGCCGAATGGCCTGTTTCCACGCTGTATCTTTCAAACTGAAGGTGTATGCATATGGGGATGAAGCAGTAGAGTATTCCTCAGACAAAGCGGGATGTGCGGGAAGGGCAAGGTGAGATCTGTGTGGGGCACTAGCCCTGGCGTGTAAAGTTAGGAAGGTTGACCTGTTTCTGTACTGCCTGTTCTATGTAAGGCTCGAGAGCAAAGTATTTTCCTATTGGTCTTCCTGCTGTTGTGCTCCTCCTGATGGTCCCAGCAAGGTTTAGTTTAGTTTAGTTTAGAGATACAGCGTGGAAACGCGCTGACCAGCGATCCCCACACACTAGCACATGAGGGACAATTTACAATTATACCAAGCCAATTAACCTACAAGCCTGCACATCTTTGTAGTGTGGGAGGAAACCGGAGCACCTGGAGAAAACCCACGCAGGTCACGGGTAGAACGTACAAACTCCGTACGGACAAGAACCCGTAGTCAGCATCGAAGCCGGGTCCCTGGTACCGCCATATGTGATAGAACATGGAACAGTATACCACAGGAACAGGTCCTTCAGCCCACCATGTCTGTGCCAAACATAATGCCAAGTTAAACTGATGCCGAGTTAAAACATCTCTTGGGAATGAACACAGATTTTGGTTAAAACGGCCAGAATTATCTTTCAGGACCTGGGTGGAAGCTCGATACTCCCGAGTGCCTTCTGCTCAGCTGGGCACTCTGGCATGGTCACCCATGGCTGCCTCAGGTGGGTGAGTGAGGGGTTCCTCCAATTTCCCAGCACCTTGTTCAAGCCCGCTAGCTCATTGATTTCAATGGAAAGAAAGCTGTGGAGAGAAAGGGAAAAGCAAGAGTGCACTACAATCCATCTGTGAAACAGGGAAATGTAGATGCCCAAAAAGTACACAAAGTGCTGGAGTAGCTCATCGGGTCAAGCAGCATCTCTGGAGAACATAGATAGGTAGCGTTTCAGGTCCTGTTGCAGTATCATGGACTTGTTTTCCAATTGTGTTTTGCACTGATGTCTTGTTTTTGCTACCTTTCTCCGTTTCACCTTGTCTAATATACATATAATTGATGTTTAGTGTGGTGGCCCATGTGCCCATGATGCTGCTGCAAGCAAGTTTTTGATGACCTGACAATGAGCTGTAAAAGACTTTAGGATAGGGATGTTTTGAGGATGTTGCCAAGGCTAGAGGGGTTGCGCTATTAACCATATAACCATATAACAATTACAGCACGGAAACAAGCCATCTCGGCCCTTCTAGTCCGTGCCGAACACGTATTCTCCCCTAGTCCCATCTACTTGCACTCAGACCATATCCCTCCATTCCTTTCCCGTCCATATAACTATCCAATTTATTTTTAAATGATAAAATCGAACCTGCCTCCACCACCTTCACTGGAAGCTCATTCCACACAGCTACCACTCTCAGAGTAAAGAAGTTCCCCCTCATGTTAACCCTAAACTTCTGTCCCTTAATTCTCAAGTCATGTCCTCTTGTTTGAATCTTCCCTACTCTCAGTGGGAAAAGCTTATCCACGTCAACTCTGTCTATCCCTCTCATCATTTTAAAGACCTCTATCAAGTCCCCCCTTAACCTTCTGCGCTCCAAAGAATAAAGACCTAACTTGTTCAACCTTTCTCTGTAACTTAGTTGCTGAAACCCAGGCAACATTCTAGTAAATCTCCTCTGTACTCTCTCTATTTTGTTGACATCCTTCCTATAATTAGGCAACCAAAATTGTACACCATACTCCAGAATTGGTGTCACCAATGCCTTGTACAATTTTAACATTACATCCCAGCTTCTACACTCAATGCTCTGATTTATAAAGGCCAGCACACCAAAAGCTTTCTTTACCACCCTATCTACATGAGATTCCACCTCTCACTGTTGTGAGAGGTTGAGTAGTCTGGGACTATCCCAACTTTTCCCCACAAAAGGTGGTGGGTGTATGGAACAGGTTGCCGAAGGAGGTAGTTGAGGGGGGACTATCCCAACTTTTAAGAATCAGTTACACAGGTATATGGATAGGACAAGTTTGGAAGGATATGGGCCAAACGCAGGCAGGTGGCTCTAGAGTAGTTGGGGCATGTTGGTCGGTGTGGGTAAATTGGGCCGAAGGGCCTGTTTCCACACGGTATCACTCTATGACTCTAAGGATTTGGATATATAAGGAATGGAGGAAAATGGGTCATGAGCAGGCAGATAAGTGATGGCCTGAGCATCATGTTTGGCACAGCCACTCTGGGCTGTACGGCCTGTACTGGTGCTGTATTGTTCCGTGTGCTATGTTCCACGCCCACACAGTGATGTGGCAAGTTTTTGGCATAATCTCAATGAGTCCCTACATGAGGTATCACTCTATGAAGAGATTTTTACAGTACTAGCGCCTGTTTGACCACATGAATTCTGCTGCTTTAGGGCTATTCCAATGAGAATATGTACGATTCAGTATAATTAGACCGTGCTAATTCCGGATATTGTCCCTCCAGTGGCTGGATTAATGTTTCAGTCTGATACCTGTTTTCATATTCCATCTGTAAAACAGGCTCTGCTACTTTTAATCCTAACTTCAAACAACTTCCACTTTGATATCAACTCCCACCTGAAATTAATTTTCAGTCCCCCTCCCATTCCCACTCTGATCTTTCTGTCCTGGGCCTCCTTGGAGGAACAACATTTCACATTTCGCTTGGGCAGCTTACAACCCAGCGGTTTAAATCTTGATATCTCTAACTTCAAGTAACCCTTACTTTCCCTCTCCCTCCATCCCTCCCCAGCCCTAGTTCTCTGACTAGTTTCACTGTCCGCATGATTAATTTTACTGATTGGATGCCTCATTAGAAACATAAATAAACAAACAAATAAATAAATAAACAAATAAATAAATAAACAAACAAATAAATAAATAAACAAATAAATAAATAGATAAATAAATAGAAAAGCAGAAAAATACGTGTAGGAGTAGGCCATTCGGTCATTCGAGCCAGCACCACCATTCAATATGATCATGGCTGATCATCTAAAATCAGTACCCCGTTCCTGCTTTTTACCCATATCCCTTAATTCCTTTAGGACTAAGAGCTAAATCTAACTCTCTCTTGAAAACATCCAGTGAATTGGCATCCACTGCCATCTGTGGCAGAGAATTCCACAGATTCACAACTCTCTGGGTGAAAAAGTTTTTCCTCATCCTAGATGGCCTACCCCTTATTCTTAAACTGTGACCCCTGGTTCAGGACTCCCCCAACATCGGGATCATTTTTCCTGCATCTCGCCTGTCCAATCCTTTAAGAATTTTAAATGTTTCTTTCGGATCCCCTCTCATCCTTTTAAATTCCAGTGAATATAAGCCCAGTCGACCCATTCTTTTATCATATGCCAGTCCCGCTATCCCGGGAATTAACCTGGTGAACCTACGCTGCACTCCCTCATAGCAATAATGTCCTTCCTCAAATTAGGAGACCAAAATTGCACACAATACTCCAGGTGCAGTCTCACCAGGGCCCTGTACAACTGCAGTAGGACCTCCTTGCTCCTAAACTCAAATCATCTTGCAATGAAGGTCAACATGCCATTATCTTTCTTCACTGCCTGCTGTACCTGCAGAACATGCTTACTTTCAGTGACTGATGTACAAGCACACCCTGGTCTCGTTGCACCTTCCCTTTTCTTAATCTGACCATTCAGATAATAAACTGCCTTCCTGTTCTTGCCACCAAAGTGGATAACCTCACATTTATCCACATTATACTGCATCTGCCATGCAACTGCCCACTCACCCAACCAATCCAAGTCACCCTGCAGCCTCATAGCATGCTCCTCGCAGCTCACACTGCCACTCAGCTTTGTGTCATCTGCAAACTTGGATTAAATTCCCTTGTCTAAATCGTTAACATATATTGTAAATAACTGGAGTCCCAGCACCGAGCCTTGCGGCACCCCACTAGTCACTGCCTGCCATTCTGAAAAGGACCCGTTAATTCCTACTCTATTGCTTCCTGTCTGCCAACCAGTTCTTTATCCATGTCAATACCCTACCCCCAATACCATGTGCTCTAATTTTGCACACTAATCTCTTGTGTGGGACCTTGTCGAAGGCTTTTTGAAAGTCCAGATATACCACATCCACTGGCTCTCCCTTATCCATTCTACTTGTTACATCCTCAAAAACTTCCAGAAGATTAGTCAAGCATGATTTCCCCTTCATAAATCCATGTTGACTTTGACCGATCCGGTCACTGCTTTCCAAATGTGTGCTATTACATCTTTAACAATTGACTCAAGCATCTTCCCCACTACCAATGTAAGGCTAACTTGTCTATAATTCCCTGTTGTCTCTCTCCCTCCTTAAAGAGCGGAGTTACATTAGTACCCTCCACTCCACAATTTCAAAGATAGACACAAAATGTTGTAACCACTGCCCAGTCCTTCATTTCCACTATAAACCTACAAACCCGCACATTTTTAGGATGTGGGAAGAAACCGGAGCACCTTGAGGAAACCCACATGGTCCCGGGGAGAACGTGCAAACTCTGCACAGACAGCACCCGAGGTCAGGATCGAACCCGGGTCTCTGGTGCTGTGAGACAGTGGCTCTACCAGCTGTGCCACTGTGCCACACACTGTGCTTACTTACCTCTTCCATTCTATCTATGTACTTACAGTAAATGCCTAACCACTGCATTGAAGCATAATGTTAATGCAATGAACTGACTGTGTGTTGTGTGATGTATAATAATATCATTTGTATTATAATCGCATGTGGGATTATACCATTGTTGGTATAAATTGCACATATTACATTTTGTGACAGAACTGTAATCATGCAGCAATTTAATATGAGACTGTGCTGTATATTCCTAACCACTGTTGAATTTAACTGCTTTAAAAGCAACCATATTATTCAAGGAAATTATTACTGGAACTGTAGGATTATGCAGTGTTGGGTTCAGACCAACTCCTGGGGGGAAAATCTGGGAAAATTGGTTTTAGCTGGTCCAACATAGTAAAAACAGGAGAAAACTTTCATTTGTTCAAAATCAGCACGCTCACAGATTAGGCATTCGTATTAATTTTATGATTTGGTGAAATTTTACATCGTAAATTTGCATAACCTAACCTCACCCTCAGGTCCTGTTGTGTGTGTATCATAGGTTCATGAAAATGAAAGGCTCCTTTTGCTGCTTTCTCGACCTTATTGTTTTACTGAACAATGCAACATTTACATCCCAAACATGAGAAGTCAAAGGGCTACGCAATTCTATTTTCACCAGGGGATTTCTTTTATGGATGTAATGCGGAGGAAAATGGCTTCAAGAAGGTAATGGCAACAGAAATGGAATAAGCCTTGGTATGGATATTAATAAGGCAGAGATCTACAAATTCTTGTTTAGTAAGGGTGTCAGCGGTTATGGGTAGAAGGCAGGAGAATGGGCTTGAGAGGGAAAGACAGATTAGCCATGATTGAATGGCGGAGTAGACTTGATGGACCGAATGGCCTAATTTTTAGTTTTAGTTTTTTTAAGTTTTAGCAATACAGCGCGGAAACAGGCCCTTCGGCCCACCGGGTCCGCGCCGACCAGCGATCCCCGCACATTAACACCATCCTACATCCACTAGGGACAATTTTTACATTTACCAAGCAATTAACCAACAAACCTGTACGTCTTTGGAGTGTAGGAGGAAACCGAAGATCTCGGAGAAAACCTACGCAGGTCACGGGAGAACGTACAAACTCCGTACAGACAGCACCCGTAGTCGGGATCGAACCCGGGTCTCCGGCGCTGCAAACGCTGTAAGCCAGCGACCCTACCGCTGCGCCCCCGTGACTGCCTAGAACTGCTCCTAGAACTTATGACTCACTGTAACAGCTTTGACCCAGGGTTACTCAACAAAGTCTTTAATACACAGGTGCTCTTTCCTATCCTTCCCAGCAATTTATGCAATTGTCTTGCAAATGAGTTAGTAAGATAAGAAAGAAAAGACACAGTACTCCAAATATAACGTCACCAACATCTTGTACAACTGTAACATAACATCGCAACTTGTCTACTCAATACCATGACTGAGGCCAATGTACCAAAACCCGTCTTGACTGCCCTATCTACCTGTGATGCCTCTTTCAGGGAACTATGTCCTAGATCCTAGACCCCCCTGCTCTACAACATTCCCTAGGGCCCTGCCATTCTCAAAAAGAAACACTTTTCTGCATTAATACAATTGTTTGTTGCCTATTGAACGGGCCTCTTCAATTGCTGCTTACATAATACATAGAGCAGTATAGTACAGGAACAGGCCCTACAGCCCACAATGTTAGTGCCAAACATGATGCCATGTTAAACTGAACCCATCTGTCTGTCCATGATCCATATCCCTCTATTACCTGCACTTCCATGCGCCTATCTAAAAGCTTCTTAAACGCCACTATCGTATCTGCCTCCACTAGGGTTGCCAACTTTCTCACTCCCAAATAAGGGACAAATCCCCGACGGCAATTCGTTGAGCGACTCGGCCTTGGCTGGGTGAATGATGAGTTGGCCCGAGTGCTGGACTGCACACAAAGCCCAGCCGGCGGGCCAGCTGAGGAGTTTTGACCCGTGTGACGTTGTGCGTAAGGTTCGGCACCCCATCCAACTCATGAACCGATGGTCGGCCATGAGAACGAGGGGTGGTGGTGTCGATGGTAAGCGAAGGTGCGGAGTTGGACAGCTGGCCAGGCTGCCGACTGCCAGGGCCACGGGCGAGGTGCTGCTGCAGCACTTCATGGGCTGCACTACGTCGGGCAAGGCAGGGCCAGACGCGGCGCTCCGATCTGACAGTCCCCTCGACCCGAGAGGTAGCAGTCAAATACGGGACAAGGGCGGTTTGGTATGGGACAAACCAATTTAGCCCAACAGAAGAGCTCTCCAAACTAATATGGGACAGTTGGCAACCCTAGCCTCGGCCATCACCTCTGGCAATGTGTTCCAGTCCCCCACTAGTCTCTATGTACTCACCGCACATCTCCATTAAACCTTTCTCCTCTTATCTTATGGCTATGCCCTCTTATATTAGACATCTCCACCAGCTGACTTAATACGAACCTGAGGTGCAGCTTTTTGTACATATGGTGGTGCCTATGGAATGAGCTGCCGGAGAATGAAGTTTTGGAAGGTATTATCATAATCCTTAAGAAACATTTAGGCAGGTACATGGATAGTATAGGTTTAGAGAGATATGAGCCAAACGTGGGCAGGTGTGGAAATGCAACACCTGTCCCTTCACCTCCCCCCTCGACTCCATTCAAGGACCCAAGTGACTCCACCACTCGCCACATCTTCCCATCTCTCCTTATGTCTGCCTTCCACAAAGACCGCTCCCTCCGAAACTCCCTTGTCAATTCTTCCCTTTCCCGCACCACCACAGGGGCACTTTCGACAGACTGGTTGCACCCTGTCCCACCTCCCCCTCCCATTCAAGGTCCAAGCAGTCGTTCCAGGTGCGACAAAGGTTCACCTGTATCTCTCCAACCTATCTACTGATCCGTCTAGATGTCAGCTGATTTGCATCGGTGAGACTAAGCGGAGGTTGGGCGATCGTTTCGCCGAACACCTCCGCTCAGTCCGCAATAACCTACCTGAACTCCCGGTGGCTCAGCACTTCAACTCCCCCTCCCATTCCCAATCCGACTTCTCTGTCCTGGGTCTCCTCCATTGCCAGAGTGAGCAACACCAGAAATTGGAGGAACAGCACCTCATATTCCGCCTGGGTTGCTTGCGTCCGGATGGCATAAACATTGAATTCTCCCAATTTTGCTAGCCCTTGCTGTCTCCTCCCCTTCCTTAACCCTCGAGCTGTCTCCTCCCATCCCCCCCCGCCCTCGGGCTCCTCCTCCTCCCCTTTTTCCTTCCTTCTCCCCCCCACCCCCCATCAGTCTGAAGAAGGGTTTCGGCCCGAAACGTCACCTATTTCCTTCGCTCCATAGATGCTGCTGCACCTGCTGAGTTTCTCCAGCAATTTTGTACAAACATGAAGACTTTGAATTAGTGCAACCCAGTGTAAAAATCAGCTGTTCAGAGCAGCAGCAGAAATGTAACTAGCCACAAGAGGGCAGTACTGCATTTTCTGCTCGACCATCGATTTCAGTAAATATTTAATGATACAGTTAATCTCATAAAAATACTGCACATAAATCCAAAAGGGTATGATGACTCCAATTTCTTCAAGACAGAACTGATTTTAGTGCATTCAATAAAATAGATGTATCTTTTTAAATTAAGAAAACCAGAGACTTTGGACAAAATCAACTCATTAAAAACATATCCTCAACCATCTGAGTGTATTAAATTCCAGCATCAGTCATTGTGGCAGTCCTTGCTTTTTCAATTTTGATAATATTGCATATTTATGTAAAGTACTGCACAAATGTGTAAGGCAAGCAAATGGAAGTGTATGCAATGCAAAATGCATAAATACAATTGCCATGTGATGTACCGCAAAGGTTTTCATTCTATTGTAGGTAAGCATTTGTGAAACAAACAGGCTCTTTAAAAAGCCCAAGGAATGAGATTCAATCACTGTCTTCCCAGGCAAAAATGGACCGATTCATAATGAGATGTGTAGGATAGAACTGCAGATGATGGTTTACACAGAAGGTAGACACCAAATGCTGGAGTAACTCAACGGGTCAGGCAGCATCTCTGGAGAAAAGAGGGGAGGTGAGACATGTTGAGGCACTGGCAAAACTAGACCACTAAAGAAGTTGGGAGGTCATGTTGCACTTGTATAAGACATTGGTGAGGCCGCATTTAGAGTATTGTGTTCAGTTCTGGGCACCATGTTATAGGAAAGATGTCGTCCAGCTGGAAAGGATACAGAGAAGCTTTACAAAGATGTTGCCAGGACGAGAGGGTGTGAACTATAGGGAGACGTTGAGTAGGCTGGGACTCTATTCCTTGGAGCGCAGGAGGATAAGGGGTGATCTTATAGAGGTGTACAAAATTATGAGAGGAATAGATCGGGTAGATGCGCAGAATCTCGTGCGGGTTGATCTTGCCCAGAGTAGGTAAATCGAGGACCAGAGGATATAGGCCTACAGTGAAGGGGAAAAGATTTAATATGAATCTGAGGGGTAACTTTTTCATGCAAAGGGTGATGGGTGTATGGAACAAACTGCCAGAGGAGGGACTATCAGAAAGTTTAAGAAACAGTTAGACAGGCACATGGATAGGGCAGGTTTGGGGGGATATGGACCAAGCGTGGGCAGTTGGGACTCGTGTAGCTGGGACATGTTGGCTGGTATGGGCAAGTTGGGCTGAAGGGCCTGTTTCCACACTGTATCACTCTATAACTCTATGATACTTGCCCAGTCTCAGGCAACCTCAGTTCAGTTCAGTTTAGTTTATTGTCACGTGCATCGAGGTAACTTTTGTAGCGCGTTTACCAGACAGCGGAAAGACAATGCATGATTACAATCGAGCCATTCACGGTGAGCAGATACACGATAGGGGAATAACATTTAGTGCAAGGTAAAGCCAGTAACATCCGATCAAAGATAGTCCGATAGTAGTTCAGAACTGCTCTCTGGTTGCGGTAGGATAGTTAGTTCAGTTGCCTGATAACAGCTGTCGAGCAAAGGGCGAGGGAATTCACCAGCTTTGCTCGATTTATGAAGCAGGTATTTGAAGATCAAAGATCAGACCTGGCACAAAAATCATTGTCAACCAGGCTGCAGTAATCCTTATCTACCTTATGTCTCTGAAACCTGGACCAACTCCAGCAGGTATCTCAAGGCACTGCAGGGATATTACCACTGCTATCATTTGAAAGGTAGAAAGATACAGAAAGATATTGGACTTGTACCTGTGTAGGAAGGAACTGCAGACGCTGGTTGACATTGATGTCAGACACAAATTGCTGGAGTAACGCAGCAGGTCACGCAGCATCTCTGGACCTGCTGCATTACTCCAGCGTTTTGTGACTATCTTCTTTGTACTTGTACTTGCTGTCCCCAGAGCTGAGCACATCATTTATGTCAGGAATCAATTCTCACCGGGACCATTCACGGTGACAAGAAACTCCCACAGTGGGCGATTTGAATTAGTCAGCAGCAGCCCTTCTGTTTAACCTTTTCCATTTCGCTTTAACCTCTGCCCAAATAAATATACCAGCCATCACTTTCTTAATTAGTACGGGTGTCAGAGGTTAAGGGGAGAAGGGAGGAGAATGGGGTTAGGAGGGAGAAATAGATCAGCCTTGATTGAATGGCAGTAGAGTTGATGGGCTGAATGGCCTAATTCTACTCCTATTCCTTATGATAATTCGGGTAATAAAAGACTGGTGATGCTCAGCATAGAATCACCTGTGCCACTGGGTCTAGATAGTTTAGTTTCGTACATCACAGTGCGTACATATCCAAGCCTAATGCTACTTCTTGAAAGGATGAAGGCGATGGGGCTATATCTCTGAAGTTTAGAAGGATAATGTTAAGGGATATGGGTCAAACTCGGGCATGTGGGGCTAGTGTAGGAAGGGTATCTTGGTCAACATAGGCAAACTGTACTGAAGGGCCTGTTTTAGTTTAGGTTTTTGCTTTAGAGATACAGCATGGAAACAGGCCCTTCAGCCCACCGAGTTCGCGCCGACCAGCGATCCCCACACGCTAACGCTATCCTACGCACACCGGGGACAATTTACAATTATACCAAGCCAATTAAACTACAAACTTGTACGTCTTTGGAGTGTGGGGGGAAATCAGAGATCTGGGAAAAAACCCACACAGGTCACAGGGAGAACATACAAACTCCGTACAGACAGCACCCATATTCAGTATCGAACCCGGGTCTCTGGCACTGTAAGACAGCAACTCTAATGCTGCACCACAGTGCCACTATATATGGAACAAATTAATGGAAAATTGTTACAAAGGGCTTAAAAGCCGAATTCGAAATTAAACTCAGCGCCACTCCTGACAGCACATACCAGCCCCCCACCACTCTCCGTGACAAAACAAAACTTGCCCAGCACACTTGTAAACTTTGACAATCTCACATTAAAGCTATGGCCTCCCGAACACCTCTAGATGCATCACAGCATGGTTTGGAAACAGCTCCATCCAAGACCGCAATAAATTGCAGAGAATTGCCTTTGCTGCAGCCCAGCCCATCACACAAACCAACCTCCCTTCCATTGACTCCATCGACACGTCACGCTACCTCGTCAAGGTCAGCAGCAAAATCAAGAACGAGTCTTGCCCCGGTCACTCCCTCTTCTCCAATCTCCCATCAGGCAAGAGTTCAGAAGTGTGAAAACCCACACCTCCAGATTCAGAGGCAGTTTCTTCCCAACTGTTATCAGGCACTGAACCATCCCTTCAACAACTAGAGAGCGGTCCCTGACTGTAGATCCTCAGACAATCTTTAATTGGACTTTATCGTGCACTAAACGTCATTCCCTTTATCATGTATTTGTACACTGCGAATGGCTCGATTGTAATCACGTAACGTCTTTCTGTTGATTTTTCAGTATGCTTGGTGCACGTGAGAATAAACTAAACAAACTAAGTCTTTGACATTTGCACATTAGGAAAAAGGTTCCGTCAACCCTATTGAAGACTCTCATCATTTTATATTCTTCTATGTCATCTCCATTTATCCCCCAATGTTCCAGAGAAAACAATCCAAGGATTAGATGAAGCAGCCCATATGGAACATAAATATCACCAGATGGGCCAAATAGTCTGGTGTTTACATTCTGAACAGAGGAGTGTGTTTCAGTCTATCCGTCAAAGTTAAAATGCCTGCATCCTGTGTCACAGCATTCTTCTCAACGCCCCTGGGCGGCAAGGTGGCACAACTGGTACAGTTGCTGTCTCACAGCGCCAGAGACCTGGGTTTGTTTCTGACTACGGGTGCTTGTCTGTGCGGAGTTTGTACGTTCTCCCCCTGACCTGCGTGGGTTTTCTCTGGGTGCTCCGGTTTCCTCCCACACTCCAAAGACATGCAGGTTTGCAGGTTAATTGGCTTTGGTAAAGTTGTAAATTGTCTCTAGTGTGTGTAGGATAGTGTTAGTGTGCGGGGATCGCTGGTCGGCGAGGACTCGGTGGGCTGTGGGGTCTGTTTCCATGCTGTATCACTAAACCAAACTAGCACGGAAACAGGCCCTTCAGCACATCTTGCCCATGCCGACCAAGATGCCCTATCTACGCTAGTCCCACCAGCCCGAATTTGGCCCATTTCCCTCAAGCTTATTCCGCTAAAGGGCCTGTCCCACTTGGGCAACATTCTCGGCGACAGCGGTTGTCGCGGCGTGGTTGGGTCGTGATGCGTGGTGACACATGTAGTGACGCGCAGTGTCTCCCGGCCGCCCCTGGATTATGGAATGTTCAAAATCTTCAGGCGACATCTGGGTATCTTATCATGTGGTGTGCCCTGTCACACGCTGACGTACGCTGTCCTGCGGGTGACGGCCGGTGACGCAGGTATATAAAGCGCCGACTTATCCATTAAAAAGTTATTGGTCCTTTGATTTATTGTAGATAAGTTCATTTCCAATGTGATTATTATACTTCGGTGTAACCTTCTTGTGTTGTGAAGGCGGGTGTCGTAGCTTGACGTGGCAGTGACGCGGAGTGTCGTACAACTTGACGGTTTTTAGGGTGTCAGTCACGGACGTTTGCTGTGAAAAAATCACAAAGTGAGACAGGCTCTTATAGCTCAGAGCGTAGAGCCCCATTGCCTTTATTCCTTTGCTTGGGTTTATTCCCACTGTCGTGTTCTTCACTCAGTTGATTTGCAGCATCGGTTGCTAAGTGACTACGTTTTCTCGTATATCTTTCTCTCTGCCTGGGAAGAATACCTGGATCGGGGCAAGGCAGGATTATGCTGAGGTTAAATTCTCAATCGCAGGTTCAGAAAGGACCATTAATAATGCATTCCGTAAACCTGTCCCAGTATCTCTGCATCGGGAGAGGTTATTCTGGTGGCTGACCAAGTGAATCACTCGTGAATCGAAAGGTCAGAAGGGATGGGACCCAAGGGAGAGCAGGGGGCCAAATTTCCTCCCGTGGATTGATCGAGTTTAATCAGCCGCTGGCTTTGGTGCTAAATAAGACACCATATCATCCGCCACTCCACACCTCCACAGGAAAAATGGATACCTGGGGATTGCTGCGATTGGCTCTGTTGCAATTGAACCACTGATGAACTGATAAACGCGGGCAATCACGGAGATTGAAGGGAAAATATCGCAGGCCGCGCCAATGTACTGTAGCCTGGGCCCTTGGTACTGACCGGAATCCATAAAATTCGCATCACACCAGAGAAAGCAACCTTACATTGCTATTCACGTTGCACCGGTGATCAAAAGCGTTGCTGCTAAGAGGAACAAAATGCAGGCAGTGAGGTTCATGTACGGAACACAGGTAACCTGATTATGGTAAGAAAGGTGGGCCATATATTTAATGCAAAGGAAAGGCACACAGGCAGTCTAGTTTGGCTAAGAAATGCAGGCAGCCCAACCAGGGCCACATTCCCACACTGACCCTTCTGTCCTGGGCCCCCTCCACTGTCAGAGCAAGGCCACACACAAATTGGAGGAACTGCACCTCATATTTCGCTTGAGCAGCTTACAACTCAGCGGTATGAACATTGATTTCTCTAATTTTAACTAACCCTTGCATTCCCTCTCTCTCTCTCCATCCCTCCCCCACCCGAGTTGTTCTACTAGTTTCACTGTCCTCCTGCTAGGTGTCCCCCTCGTTATCAGCTTCTCCACATCCAACAATGGACCATTGTGGGCTCCACCTTTCCTTGATCATCCTTGCTGGCCTTGATTTGTTCTTTTCACACCATGCATTCTTTTGTTCTTTGCACCTTTTCACACCTCTAGTTTCCCTCTCCCCTGACTATAAGTCTAAAGAAGGGTCTCAGCCCAAAAGGTCACCTATTCCTTTTCTCCGAAGATGCTGCATGACCCCCTGACTTACTCCGGCAATTTGTGTCAATCTTCGGTGTAAATCAGCATGTGCAGTCCTTTCCTACGCAAAAGAATGCAAGCAGTCTAGTTAGTGTAAAAAAATACAGGCAGTAGGTAAGAGATTTTTCTACTGCTTTGATGTTAAGGATTTTGACTTAAGTTGAAAGCTTTTTCTAGAGTTGGGGCACCTTATGATAAATGTTGGAGTCTGTTGCAAATTAATTCTGACTTTGTGGCATATTTTAATCAAAAACCTTTGCAAATTTGATCTAAGTGAATTAATTGCCACCATGTAGATAGATTATTTGATTTTTGTCTTGTACAAACAGAGAACATCGTGTCCTCTTTGATATTCTATTGCACCTCAGCCGCTGTTGAAGAGAACTGGCTCCTGCAACATGTACACTGATGCTTTGCCAGCTGCTAGACTAGATATTCCTCGGCAACTCTTAGGAATGCTTGCTGTTCCCTTCCTAGATGAGGGTTGGTAAGAAGGAACGTAAGAAGAAACGTGACAATTTTCCCACACGAAAAAAAAAATATTTTCATGCTTTACGCTGTCACTCTGAAAGCAATTCCGTGCCAATTTAACAATCTATATGAAGATTTATCTAAATATTTTTAATGGATAATAAGAGTCATTTTATTACCTAGGTAACGGGCTGACTGAAAAGCTGAAGTTTGCTTCTTTCAAACTCACTCATTCTATTTCTTAATTTGCTTTCATTTACTTCAAGGGGAGAAGTACGAACATGCTGTAGGAAGGAACTGCAGATGCTGGTTTACACCGAAGAGCGACCCAAAATGCTGGAGTAACTCAGCGGGTCAATCAGCATCTCTGGAGAAAAGGAATAGGTGACGTTTTGGGTTGCTATCAACCCGACCTTAAACATGTGTAAATTGTCCCTAGTGTGTGTAGGCTTGAGTTAATGTGCAGGGATTGTTAGTCAGTGTGGACCCGGTGGGCCGAAGGGCATGTTTCCGCTCTGTATCTCTAAACTAAACTAAACTAAATTAAATTAATCACCTATCCAAGTTCTCCAGAGATGCTGCCTGACCAGCTAAGTTACTCCAGCATCTTCAGTATAAACCAGCATCAGCTGTTCCTACCTACACACTCGATTTTATCCCACTTTCTCGTCCACCCCCTACACACTAGGAGCAATTTAACAGGAACCAATTAACCTACAAACCTACCATATTTCTTCGGAGTATGGGAGGAAACCAAAGCACCCAGAGAAAACCCCACTTGGTCACAAAAAAAAAGCTTTTCACTGTACCTCCGAATACACAACAATAAACACAACTGTACAACTGTAAAACGGGGAGAACGTAACAAATTTCGGACAGAGAGCAGTCATTGACTGGATCGAACCCGGGTCTCTGGCACTGTAGCGAAAACAGAGTCCCTTTAGGAAAATAAATATTTTGTTAATTTTTAAAACTGCAAATACAAATATATAGTGAAAAGATTGTGACTCACGATCCAGTCCCAGTGGCATGCTAGAAGCTTACCCATTAATACAAGGCAGCTCACTGCTAAAACTGCCAATTTCAAAGCTCACCATGACTGCAACATCATCACATTGAAGGACGAGAGTATTGAGTGTTCAAATTCATTAGGATATGATTGGCCCATTTAATAGCATTCATTTTATAGCATTAAACAACTGCACTGCAAATACTAATTAAACAAAGACAAATATTCAAAGCACGGTGGCGCAGCGGTAGAGTTGCTGCCTCACAGCGCTGGAGACCCATGTTCGATCCTGACTACGGGTGCTGCCTGTACGGAGTTTGTACGTTCTCCCTGTGTCCGCGTGGGTTTTCCCTGGGTGCTTCGGTTTCCTCCCACACTCCAACTTCTGAACGTACCGGTTTGTTGGGTAATTGGCTTCTGTAAAAACTATACATTGTCCATAGTTTGTAGAATAGTGTTAGTGTGCGGGTGACCACTCTTCCACCTTCACCCTAATCCCATTCCACCTATACCCCTCCCTCTGGCTTTTTACACTATTTCACTCTTCTTCTCTGCCTATTTGACACTCTTTTCATTTCTGGCCTTTGTCACTCCATTCATCTGCAAACCAATATCCCCCCCGCTTCTTCCTATCACTCACCAGGCTTTTTTCCACCAGAATTTCCCTTAAATTAACAACATGTTTGCACATTCTGTTGTGCTGCTGCAAGTAAGAATTTCATTGTTCTATCTGGGTCATATGGCAACTGGGCAGTCACGGTGGCACAGCGGTAGAGTTGCTGCCTTACAGCAAAATGCAGCGGGTTCGATCCCGACTACGGGAGCTGTCTGTATGGAGTTTGTACGTTCTCCCCGTGATCTGCGTGGGTTTTCTCCGAGAACTTCGGTTTCCTCACACACTCCAAAGACGTACAGGTTTGTAGGTTAATTGGCTTGTTTAATTGGCTTGATAAAATGTTAAATTGTCCAAGTTGGCGATATGCAGAGTACTGCCCTGCCGACTACAACATTCAGAAGGTTCAGAAGGTTCAATAAATCACCACTGGCTCTCTCTGGCTCTTCCCCCAATTTCTTCCTCCTCCCATTTTCCCACTCCATTGTGAAGCACTTTTGAGTTGTTTTCTTTAAGCAAAGATCAGTACTGAAATGTAGGTTGTCATTGAATCATTCCTAAACAAAATGTTCTCTTTCAAGGATTGCCCTTGGGTACACCAGTAGACAGGCCTCTTGATGGAGGAGAGGACCAAGCTCCATAGATATAGACTGTGGATTTGCTTTTCTGTGCAATTCCCTGTCACAAATGAGCTGTCACGCAGTGATAACAGATGGAGAGAAACAAGTAAATGACAGGGGCTTTTTTTGTGTGTAGGAAGGAACAGGAAATGCTGGTTTACACCGAAGATAGACACAAAATGCTGGAGTAACTCAGCCGTTTCAGAAAAATATAGATGATGATTCGGGTTGAGACCCTTCTTCAGACAGTCAGGGGAGAGGGAAACTAGAGGTTTGAAAAGAACAAAATAATGCACGGTGTGATAAGAACAAATCAAGGCTGATCAAGGAAAGATGGAGCCCACAATGGTCCATTGTTGGCTGTGGAGAAGATGATAACAAGGTGGTACGGACAGTGAAACTAAGCAGGACGACAATGAAACTAGCACGACGACAAGGGCGGGGAAGGGACAGAGAGATAGGGAATACAAGGGTTACTTAAAATTAGAGAAATCAATATACATTCCGCTGGATTGTGAGCTTCCCAAGCAAAATATGAGGTGCCGTTCCTCCAATTTGTGATTGGCCTCACTCTGACAGTGGAGGAGGCCCAGGACAGAGAGGTCAGTGTGGGAAGGAGAGGGGGAGCTAAAATGTTTGGGGTTTTATTGTGTAGTGGGCCCAAACCACCTCTGTCCACAAACTTGATCCCCCCCCCCCCCCGTCTCTCAGCCAGCAAACATTTTGATTCACAGGAACTCTAGGAAGGTGAAAATAATTTTTAAGACTGTTGATTAAAATTTACAAAGCTACGGCACTCATTTTTATGTTACATCTAAAGGCAGCTTTCTTCCACATTGGAAACCTAAGCAAAAGGGAGAGTTGCTGCCTTACATCGCTCACAGCACCAGAGACTCGGGTTCGATCCTGGCTACGGTTGCTGTATGTACGGAGTTTGCATGTTCTCCCCGTGACCTGCGTGGGGTTTCTTCCGACAACTTCGGTTTCCTCCCAATATCCAAAGACGTTCGTGGGTTAATTGGTGTGGTATATAAAAATTTTGTAAATTGTCCCTAGTGTGGAATGGTGTTAGTGTGCGGGGATCGCTGGTCGGTGTGGACTCGGTGGGCGGAAGGGCCTGTTTCTGCGCTGTATCTCTAAACTAAACTAAACTAAACTAATCAATAAAAAAGGTTGTTACGCGATGGTGCAGAGATAGTGGAAATGACAGTATATCTCTCCAGTTTGCTTCATGACAACACTACACCTACTATATTCTTTGTTCATGACTTTGGTGAATGAACCAAGTGTACCCGTGACAAACGCAAGCAACTGCAAATCTACTCGCGGAGGTGAATGGATCCCATTGGTCTGCTACCCAACTGCTTTTATTTTTAACACCCATTTGTGAAACACTAGCAGCTGAAGTAATTTGTTGAGATCAACATTTTCTAGCCTGGTGTGAATAATACATGAGATGCGGTGATGTACGTGTGTGTCCTGGTGGGACCAGCTCTCAGTGTATTAGTGACGTCGGGTGAGTCTGCAGTGAGATTCCGAGCAGTATTCCTTTAACCCAATGAGTGCCAATTTCAGAACGCTATGGAGCAGTAATAGGTTGGGGATATATATGACTTTGATTTGATAGACTTGCTAGAGATGTATATCTCTCAACATGACCTGACTCTCTCTGGAGTCATAGTCATACAGCGTGGAAACAGGCCCATCTTACCCATGCCGACCCACATGCTCTATCTACATTAGTCCCACCTGCCAGCGCTTGGACCTCTGACGGACAACAACCCTTGTGATGTGTTTGGCAAATCTGAGAAATATTTCTACCTAATGTGGTGTCTCCATAATCTCAGGGAATTTCAGAGGGAACTGTAAGCCGCTCCAAGCAGCAAGAACTTTAGACTTTGAACTTTAGAGATACAGTGCAGAAACAGGCCCTTTTGGCCATCGAGTCGGCAGTAACCAGCAGACACCCTAATCACGTTGTATTGTCTTCCCGCTGACTGGTTAGCATGCAACAAAAGCTTTTCACTGTTGACAATAAACAAAACTGAATTGCACTATCCTTCACACTAGGGACAATTTACATTTTTTTTTAACAAAGCCAATTAACCTACAAACCCGTACATCTTTGGCACATACAATTCCTTGTATGTGAATACTTGGACAATAAACTTATTCATTCAGTCATTCATTCATATTGAAGGAAATGCAGCTTTAAACTTCAGACTGACTGTTCCTTTTCTCCAAAAATGCTGCCAAACCTGCTGGGTTGCCCCAGCACTTTGTGTCTATCTTCAGTATAAACCAGCACCTGCAGTTCCTAACTACAGACTATCTCATATTTTCTAATAATTAAGGAGTAAACGGGTCCTTTTCACAATGGCAGGCAGTGACTAGTGGGGTTCCCCAAGGCTCAGTACTGGGACCCCAGCTATTTACAATATATATTAATGATCTGGATGAGGGAATTGAAGGCAATATCTCCAAGTTTGCGGATGACACTAAGCTGGGGGGCAGTGTTAGCTGTGAGGAGGATGCTAGGAGACTGCAGGGTGACTTGGATAGGCTGGGTGAGTGGGCAAATGTTTGGCAGATGCAATATAATGTGGATAAATGTGAGGTTATCCATTTTGGTGGCAAAAACAGGAAAGCAGACTATTATCTAAATGGTGGCCGATTGGGAAAGGGGGAGATGCAGCGAGACCTGGACGTCATCGTACACCAGTCATTGAAGGTAGGCATGCAGGTGCAGCAGGCAGTAAAGAAAGCGAATGGTATGTTAGCTTTCATTGCAAAAGGATTTGAGTATAGGAGCAGAGAGGTTCTGCTGCAGTTGTACAGGGTCTTGGTGAGACCACACCTGGAGTATTGCGTACAGTTTTGGTCTCCAAATCTGAGGAAGGACATTATTGCCATAGAGGGAGTGCAAGAGACGGTTCACCAGACTGATTCCTGGGATGTCAGGACTGTCTTATGAAGAAAGACTGGATAGATTTGGTTTATACTCTCTAGAATTTAGAAGATTGAGAGGGGATCTTATAGAAACGTACAAAATTCTTAAGGGGTTGGACAGGCTAGATGCAGGAAGATTGTTCCCGATGTTAGGGAAGTCCAGGACAAGGGGTCACAGCTTAAGGATAAAGGGGAAATCCTTCAAAACCGAGATGAGAATAACTTTTTTCACACAGAGAGTGGTGAATCTCTGGAATTCTCTGCCACAGAGGGTAGTTGAGGCCAGTTCATTGGCTATATTTAAGAGGGAGTTAGATGTGGCCCTTGTGGCTAAGGGGATCAGGGGGTATGGAGAGAAGGCAGGTACGGGATACTGAGTTGGATGATCAGCCATGATCATATTGAATGGCGGTGCAGGCTCGAAGGGCCGAATGGCCTACTCCTGCACCTAATTTCTATGTTTCTATGTCTATGTTTCTAAGATGGAATAACTCAGCGGGACAGGCAGCATCTCTGGAGAGAAGAAAATGGGTGACGTTTCGGGTCGAGACCCTTCTTCAGACTGATGTATGGGGAGGGGGCGGGACAAAGATAGAATGTAGGCGGAGACAGTAAGACTAATGGGAGAACTGGGAAGGAGGAGGGGAAGGGAATGGAGAGAGAAAGCAAGGGCTATCTGAAGTTAGAGAAGTCAATGTTCATACCGCTGGGGTGTAAACTTCCCAAGTGAAATATGAGGTGCTGTTCCTCCAATTTGTGCTGGGCCTCACTCTGACAATAGAGGAGGCCCAGGACAGATACTCCAGCGTTTTGTGTTTACCTACAATTTAAACCAGCATCTGCAGTTTTTTTCTTACACATTCTATCCACATATCTGCTAACGTTTTTAAACGTTGCCGAAGTCCCAGCCTCAACTACTGCCTCTGGCAGCTTGTTCCATTCACCCATCATCCTTAGTGCGAAACAGTTACTCCTCAGATTCCTATTTAATCTTTCCCCTTTCACCTTAAAAAATTCACCTACTCTGGGCAAGAAACTCTGTGCTTCTACTCAAACTATTCCTCTCATGATTTTATGCACCTCGATGAGATCACCCCTCATCCTCCTGTGCTCCAAGAAAAAGAGTCCCAGCCTACTCAACCTCGCCCTATAGCTCAGACCTTCTAGTCCAGGCAACATCCTCGTAATTCTTCTCTGTACCCTTTCCAGCTTGGCGACATCTTCCCTATAACATGGTGCCCAGAGCTGAACACAATACTCTAAATGCGGCCACACCCACATGTCTTATATAACTGCAACATGACCTCCCAACTTCCACACTCAACACCCTTGACTGATGAAGGCCAATGTGCCAAAAGCCTTTTTGACCACCCTATCGACCTGCGACTCCACCTTCAAGGAACCATGCACTTGCACTCCTAGTTTAGTTTTGTTTAGTTTAGTTTAGTTTAGTTTAGGAATACAACGCGTTAATTTTTTCCAGCACTTTGTGTTTTGTGAAATTAAAACTGTAGGTGAGCCATCCTGTATTGAACAGGCTGTACCACAAGCACTAATTAGATAAACCGGAGACAGCTGATTCTGGCTTTGCCAAGTGTCCTGTCATTGTGCCAACTACCACAGATGGCCAGAACTCCCTCAAACCTCAAGTAAGACCTGAGAGAATTTCACAAATTACACAATTTGTACAGACAAGAGCATTGTTGGAAAATCACCTCACTTGGCTGATTTTAGCCAGTTGTCACTTATTTCCACATGTTTTCCCCAGAGACACAGGAGGGGAATAGTTCAGCCCATTGAATCTGGGCTGGCTCTCAGAACAATCCCCACAAACCCCTGCTTATTTCCCTGTATCCTATTTCTCACCCATGAATGTCACCTGATTCTTATCAACCACCTCCCCATATCTGAGGAAGGATATGCTGGTGCTGGAGAGGGTCCAGAGGAGGCTTATGAGAATGATCCCAGGGATGATTGGGTTAACATATGATGAGCGTTTGACGGCACTGGGCCTGTACCCACTGGAGTTTAGATGGATCAGGGAGGAACCTCATTGAAACTTAACGAATAGTGAAAGGCCTGGATAGAGTGTATGCGGCGAGGATGTTTCCACTAGTGGGAGAATCTGGGACCAGAGGCCGTAGCCTCAGAATAAAAGGACAAACCTTTAGAAAGGAGATGAGGAGGAATTTCTCTAGTCAGAGGGTAGTGAATCTGTGGAATTCATTGCCACAGACAACTGTGGATGCCAAGACAATTTTTTTTTTTAAGGTTGAGATTGATAGATTCTTAATTAGTACAGTTGTCAGGGGTTATGGGGAGAAGGCAGGAGAATGGGGTTGAGAGGGAAAGATAGATCAGTCACGATTGAATGACGGAGTAGACCTGATGGGCCAAATGGCCTAAATCTGCTGCTAGTTTTTATGAGCATATACACCAGTGGAAATTTACTGTGGTCAATTAATCTACCAACCAGCATATTTTGGGGGGAGATGGGATAAAAACATTGAAACTGGGAAGTATTCGACAAACAAGAGCGGTGGCCAGGATCGAACCCTGATTGCTGTGGGGCTGCGGGGAAGCAGGTGTACCTGTTGTGCTCCTCCCCGTGCATTTAGCGAAGGTGGTGGCTGCAAAAAGTCACCAGTGCAAGCCAGCGTGCTAACGAGCTGTTAAAGATGTACTCTGCAGCTTCTCTTAAACATGAGCTCTCTGTTTAAAGACACGCGCCCCATGCGATTTTAATCTAACGGGCAAAGAAAGCAAGCCAGCGTCTTCAGCTGGCACCAGAAAGGTATTGCCCACACACTCTGTAACAACGCCTGCTGTTTCTGCACATATGCTGTCAAAACACAAGGGCATCAGGCAGCTGAGACACTGCTTCAGCTTAAAGACATTCAGAGCTACACTGTCAAAAGAACATCTGTGCCCAATCTCCCTCCGGTAAAAAAAAGTTTTTTTCATAACTCCAGATCCACCCCCCCACCCCCTCTTCTTTCACTCTGAAGAAGCAGTCGCACGGTGGCGCAGCGATAGAGTTGCTGCCTTACAGCGCCAGAGACCCAGGTTCGATCCTGACTACAGGTGCTTGTCTGTATGGAGTTTGTCCGTTATCCCCATGACCGCGCGGGTTTTCTCCGGGATCTCCGGTTTTCTCCCACACTCCAAAGATGTGCAGGCTTGTACATTAATTGTGTTCTGTAAAGATGCCCCTAGTGTGTAGGATGCTAGTATACAGGTGATCGCTGGTCGGCACGGACTCAGTGGCTGAAGGGCCTGTTTCCCCGCTGTATCTCTAAGGTATAAAAATTAAACGTTGCACTTTACGCTGCCCCTCCTTATCCTCAGGATCATCCAATACACTCAGCAGTCTAGTTTAGTTTATTAGTTGAGAGATACAGGCAAAAACAGGCCCTTCGACCCACCGAGACCGCACCGACCGACAATCCCCGCACATTAACACTAGCCTGCACACACTAGGGATCATTTACAATTTAACCAAAGCCCATTGAGCTACAAACCTGTATGTATTTAGAGTGTGGGAGGAAACGACAGCACCCGTACAAACCCCACACAGGCCACGGGGAGAATGTACATACTCTGTACAGACAGCACCTGTGGTCAGGATTGAACCCGGATCTCTGGCGCTGTGAGCCAGCAACTACCACTGTGCCACAGCCCATAGTCAATGAACTATTTTTGATGGGCGTCTGTGTAATGTGAGGTGTAGCAGTCATTTGACGCGACAATTTCATAACATAGTGCATTGAAACTAAACAAACAATACCTCAGTGCATCAGTTAAGGGAGAGGCAATGAGAATGTGATTCAGAGGAGTAACTAATTAAGATGCTGAATTATTTTTATTTTTCAAAACATAATTCCTTGGCTGCAGCACGTTCACTATTTACATTGATTAAAAATTCCCACAAGTGGCAAATTTTCTTTATTTTCTTGGCTTTAAATGCAAACAAATGTTTTTCAGTAATGGGGAGATGCTGTTCATTCAGTTTTATTACTATGTTCCATTATCACATTGTGCTTTGTGACATTGTAATTCGAGACTGTGTGTACCCACTGTGAAGTGTGCTAGCTGTCATTTTATTTTCCCATCAACAATTGTGTAGTGCAGGCAAAAATGTAAAATAAAAGGGCACAGAGTTCTGGAGTAACTCAGCAGGTCAGAAGGCATCTCTGGCAAACATGGATAGGTGACGTTTCGGGTCGAGACGTCTGTAGGGTCTTGACCCGAAACCTCACCTACCCATGTTCTCCAGAGATGCTAAAGATAGACACAAAATGCTGGAATAACTCAACAGGTCAGTCAGCATCTCTGGAGAACATGGACAGGTGACGTTTCGGTTCGAGACGTTTGTAGGATATTGGCCTAAAATGACACCTATCCATGTTCCCCAGAAATGCTAAAGATAGACACAAAATGCTTGTGTAACCCAGCAGGTCAAGCAGCATCTCTGAAGAACATGGATAGATGGGTATCATTCCTTCTTCAGAGGTCTCCACCCAGAGCGAGCGTCACCTGAGATAGAAACCATAGAAATTAGGTCCAGAGGCCATTCGGCCCTTCGAGCCTGCACCGCCATTCAATATGATCATGTCATCAAAATCAGTATCAGGAATAACTCCCCTTAGCGGGTCAAGCAACAACCCCTCTTAGAAAATGGCCTCAACTAGGTGACGTTTTGTGTTTTCTCACTCGGTTTTAAAGCCCTTGCGGCGCAGCAACCCTGGAGAAAATTAACGTGATTATTTTGCACCTGTCGGCAAGTTTAATGATAATGTCGGAATTGTTGTGAATTTTCTCCATTGGTGCTGCTGGACCTGCTGAGTTACTCCAGCACTTTGTGTCCTTTTATGCATTAAAACCAGCATCTGCAGTTCTTTGTTTCTGAAATTAAGAGAGGGATGGTAGTGGTGGGATTGAAGTCGGTGGTCATTATGTTTAAGAATAATTTCGTTTATTCGTGTAATGTTCATAAGCTCACAAGTTGTGGAAGCAGAATTGGGCCATTCGGTCCATCTAGACTAGCCCCGTTCCTGTGTTTGGCCCCTGTCCCTCACCTAATCATGGCATATTTGGCACAGCATCTTTTGTGATTTGCTTTCTTGGAAGCTTGTAATTTCTTTAAGATGATGTGGAACTACTTTCAAAGAAAGGGTAAATGCAGTTGGTTTCAGTAAAGATGAACTTGAACATAAAACAGCAGAGAAACGACTTTGTGTCTTGGCATGATTAAAACTGTAGGCGTAATTTTATACGTTTTAAGACAATAGGTAATTCATAATTCTTTAGCCTGAGGGCAAAATGGTACATGGAACTATGATGTGTTTAGTGGAGCTATAATGTAATTACGTGCATATTTTTTGTGCATTTTCACGGTCTTACCCAACATAATTTGCTAATTGTATGCGTTATTGGTGCAGTAACAAGGAAATCCCACTTTTTTGCAATGCTACATTGTTATTTTCTTCATCGCTAGTATGGTTCATAATTCAGGCTCTTATAATTTGTTACTGGGCCTCATTATCTATTTAGTTTAGAACAGAAGAGTGTGGGGTTTATGGGTTGTGTGATTGTGTGAGTGTTTTATTGGGTGATTGTGTGGTTGTTTATTGGAGAATAACAGTGGCGGAGAATGGAACGTGGGTCTCTGGCGCTGCGAGGCAGTAGCTCTACCGCTGCGCCACCGTGCCACAGTGTCTTCGCTTGTTTCAAGGTCTTTCTTGTGCTTTGACACAAAACCCATGGCATTAAACAGTGACATTAACCCATGGTATTTAGTTTAGATTGGAATGGCATGGAAGCAGGCGTTTCAGCGCATCATCCGTGCCGACCATCGATCACCCGTACACTAGTTCTATATCCTACACACTCGGGGCAGTTTACAGAGGCCAATTAGCCTACAAACTTGTAAACAAGTCTTTGGAATATGGGGGGAGACCAGGTCATCCAGAGGAAACCCACGCGGTCACAGGGAGAACGTACAAACTCCCACAACGGACAGACAATAGACAATAGGTGCAGGAGTAGGCCATTCGGTCTTCGAGCCAGCACCGCCATTCAATGTGATCATGGCTGATCATCCCCAATCAGTACCCCGTTCCTGCCTTCTCCCCATATCCCCCGACTCCACAATTTTTAAGAGCCATATCTAGCTCTCTCTTGAAAGTATCCAGAGAACCTGCCTCCACCACCCTCTGAGGCAGAGAATTCCACAAACTCACCACTCTCTGTGAGAAAAAATGTTTCCTCGTCTCCGTTCAAAATAGCTTACTCCTTATTCTTAAGCTGTGGCCCCCGGTTCTGGACTCCCCCAACATCGGGAACATGTTTCCTGCCTCTAGCGCGTCCAAGCCCTTAACAATCTTATATGTTTCAATGAGATACCCTCTCATCCTTCTAAACTCCAGAGCGTACAAGCCCAGCTGCTCCATTCTCTCAGCATATGACAGTCCCACCATCCCGGGAATTAACCTTGTAAACCTTAACCAGCAACTGTGGTCACGATTGAAGCCGGCTCTACCGCTGCGCCACTGTGCCACCACTCTGCCCCACTGTTATTCTCCAGTAAACAACCTTCAGTCGCACAAGTTTGGTCGCTAGCTTGTTGGGTAAGCTGATGCACGTAATATTTAAAAATAGTTTGCAAACAACAATCATCTTTCTGCATTCACTATTGTACCAGACCTTTTCCCACGTACCTGTGGAAAAGCAGCATAATAGTATTAAGTCCCTTTGCTCCCGACTATCTCAATCACACATTTGAAAACAAAAACAATCAATACTAAATAAAAGTCAGTGCCACTCAGAGCTTTTCGATTTGGTGGTGAAATACTGGAATCGATAAAAGAAAAATGATTTTTTTTTTGCAGAATTTTTTTTGCGGCCAATTCCTCACTGAGGAAACCATGTTCAGTTTAGTTTGGTTTAGTTTAGTGATATTGTGCGGAAACAGGCCATTTGGCCCACTGAGCCCGCACTGACCAGCAAACACCGCACACTAACGCTACCCCACACACACTTGGGACCATTTTATAATTATACAATTATACCAAACTAATGAACCTATAAACCTGTACTTCTTTGGAGTGTGGGAGGAATCCGAAGATCTCGGAGAAAACCCACGAGGTCACAGGGAGAACGTGCATACCCTCTACACGGGCAGTACCTGAGATCAGGGTCGAGCTTGGCTCGCTGTCCCTGTGAGGCTGCAAAGCAACTCTACCTGCTGCGCCTCTGTGCCGCTCTGACTTAGTCTATAGGCTACATCCTCTCCAGAGCTGTAAGGCAGTAAGCTCTACCGCTGCGCCTCCATGACACCGTGCAAAAGACAAGATGCAGCATAGCATGAAGAAAACTGAAAAGATAGACCAATGAATGACAGCACTTTGCTGGGCTCCACTTTGAGGTGCGATTTGTCCAGTGATAGATGAGTTAACGTCATGACTTGCACGTCACCGTGTAGCACTTGTAAAATGGTAATGAGTTTCTGAGGACAACTAACTTTAATAACCACCTTAGTTTACAGGGGTCAGAGCCTTTTGTGTGACTATAAAAGGCCATGTGGAATGGTAACTACCACTTTCTTGGATTCATCATGCAGTGAAAGCTCTCACCCATTGGAAGTCACGATGGGCAGAATCTGGGCACTATATCACTGACTCCAGGAGGAAGTTGGTGGGAAGCTCCAGGCAATGACCTTTCCTGTGGCAGATACCAGCAAGAGCCTACAAGGGCGGCACAGTGACCCAGCGGTAGAGTTGCTGCCTCACAGCACCAGAGACCCGGGTTCGATCCTGACTACTGTTGCTGTCCGCTCGGAGTTTATACGTTCTCCCTGTGATCAGGTTGGTTTTCTCCGGGTGCTCCAGTCTCCTCACACATAGAAACATAGAAACATAGAAACATAGAAAATATGTGCAGGAGTAGGCCATTCGGACCTTCGAGCCTGCACCGCCATTCAATATGATCATGGCTGATCATCCAACTCAGTATCCTGTACCTGCCTTCTCTCCATACCCCCGATCCCTTTAGCCACATGGGCCACATCTAACTTCCTCTTAAATATAGCCAATGAACTGGCCTCAACTACCTTCTGTGGCAGAGAATTCCAGAGATTCACCACTCTCTGTGTGAAAAATGTTTTCCTCATCTCAGTCCTAAAAGATTTCCCCCTTATCCTTAAACTGTGACCCCTTGTTCTGGACTTCCCCAACATCGGGAACAATCTTCCTGCATCTAGCCTGTCCAACCCCCTTAAGAATTTTGTAGGTTTTTATAAGATCCCCCCTCAATCTTCTAAATTCTAGCGAGTACAAGCCGAGTCTATCCAGTCTTTCTTCATATGAAAGTCCTGACATCCCAGGAATCAGTCTGGTGAACCTTCTCTGTACTCCCTCTATGGCAAGATTGTCTTTCCTCAGATTAGGAGACCAAAACTGTTCGCAATACTCCAGGTGTGGTCTCACCAAGACCCTATACAACTGCAGTAGAACCTCCCTGCTCCTATACTCAAATCCTTTTGCTATGAAGGATGTGATGTGATGGTATGTGAGGTTAATTGGCCCTCTGTAAATTATCCCTAGTGTGTAGTATAGAACCTTTGGTCCGCGAGGACTCGGTGTGCCGAAGTGTAGATCAATCATTATTGCTGATTTGATCCATGTCATGGTTTTGCTATTGAGGATCCGATCCGACATGGCGATCTGTCCCTGCTAGATTCAGGGACAATAAGATCATAAAATTCGCGGATGACACAACAGTGGTGGGACTCATCAGCGGAGATGACAAATCAATGTACAGGGAGGAAGTAAAGCAACTAGTGGACTGGTGCGGCAAAAATAATCTAGAATTAAATGTCGACAAAACAAAGGAGATGGTTGTTGACTTCAGGAGGGCACAGACAAAGCATACACCCCTCAACATCAGTGGCACCACAGTGGAGAGAGTGGAGAGCATAAAGTTCCTCGGTGTGCAAATTACAGACAGCCTCACCTGGTCCAGGAACACCACTGGGACCGTCAAACGGGCCCATCAGCGACTGCACTTCCTGAGGAAACTAAAACAGGCCTCACTCCCCACCAACATCCTCAGGACTTTCTACAGGGGCACGGTGGAGTCTGTACTCACGTACTGCATAAATACGTGGTACTGCACCTGCAACTGCTCGGACAGGAAGGCTCTGCAGAGGGTAGTGAGGGGAGCAGAGAGGATCATTGGCGTCTCCCTACCCTCAGCACAAGAAATGTTCCAGACCCGCTGTCTGAAAAAAAGCTCAGAGAATTGCTAAGGACAAACTGCACCCCCTCCGCATGCACCTGGATCTCCTGCCATCAGGCAAGAGATATCGCAGCATCAAAGCCCGTACTACAAGACTGCTAAACAGCTTCCTGCCACAGGCTGTGAGGCTGCTAAACAGTCACTCTGCACTCACAGTCACCTGATTCTGCGGCTTGGCACGGACACTTTAATAACTGGCACTGGCCACTCAATTCAGCTGCCCCGGACATTTTTATGATTGGTTTATTGTATTTTAACGTTGTTGTTTTACCTGCTTTTAACTATTTATACTGTTCGATCAGGGACTGGATTGTTTTTAGTGTTATTATGTGTGAAATGTTTTAAATTTCATGTGCCATGCTCCGGTATTCCCTGGGAAACGTCTTTTCATTTTGCACTGTACAACTGTTGCTTGCAAGATGACAATAAAGGTTGATTGATTGATTGATTGATTGATTGATTGATTATGGATCGGGTCCTCAATAGCAAAACCAGACATGGATCAAATCAGTAATAGTAATTGATCTACATGAAGGGCCTGTTTCCGAGCTGTATCTCCAAAACTAAAGGGCACCATCTCAGTACCACAGTGCCAGTGCTTTCTTGAGGATGGTCTCAATTATTTTTCTTAACTGAGGAAGCTGAGATCATAAAGTGCATCCCCTCCTCATGTTGACCCTTCAGCGAGGATTTTCTATGCCCGGGAGGTCTTGTTGTTCTTAAACTGCCCAGTAGCCACTTCAACCAATCGCCAAGCAAAGGTAGCACCAAGATTGTTCACAGTGAATGGAGGCAAGGATACGCCAAAGATAGACTTGATTGATGAACTTCAGACTCGGCAAGGACTCTCTGTTCTTGATGGGCTTTGTTGTGTTTCAGGCTCACAGGAGGGTGCAGCTGAGATTAGTTTGAAAGTGCTGAAGAATCTGTGCAATTTATGATCACGCATTGTGCATAACATCATGTGGGGAATGGATAAGGTGAATGCACAGAGTCTTTTACCCAGGGTCGGAGAATCAGAAATAAGAGGACCCTTGTTTAAAATGAGAGGGGCAAGATTTAATACAAGCCTGACAACCTTTTCACTCAGAGGGTGTTGGGTATTATGGAATGAGTTGCCAAAGGAGGTAGTTGAGGCAGGTTCTATGGTCTGGTACTTTATCACATGTACCAAGGTACAGTGAAATACATCTTTGTACCGAGTTCAGTACAAGTATCACTTAGATACATCGTAGATAAGCATAATCAAAGGATTTAAAAGACACTTGGACAGGTACATGGACACAAAAGGTTTAGAGGGATATTGGCCAAACGCAGGCAAATGGGACTAGTTTAGATGGAGGATAGACAAAAAATGCTGGAGTAACTCAGCAGGTCTAGCAGCATCTCCGGAGATAAGGAATAGGTGATGTTTTCGGACAAAGATGAAGTCTCAGTCTGAAGAAGGGTCTCGACCCAAAACGTCACCTATTCCTTTTGTCCGGAGGTGCTGCCTGACCCACTGAGTTACTCCAGAATTTTGTGTCTACCTTTGGTGTAAACCAGCATCTGGAGTCCCTTGCTACACAAGTTTAGATGTGATCTTGGTCGGCATGGACGAGTTGGGCCAAAGGGTCTGTTTCCACGCTCTGTGACTCCATGACCAGTTGCTGGCTTTACTGCATTTTTCCCATTTGCCATCTATTCTTCAGCTCGGCTGTTTTTTTGTTGAGCTACAGGCTTAAGGTGCTCCATAGAGTCATAGAGTCTTACAGCGTGGAAACTGGCCCTTCGGCCCAGCTTTGCCACACATGTCCCATCTACACTAGTCCCACCTCCCATCGACATTTGGCCCATATCCCTCCAAATGTGCCCTAGACTATCACTACTTCATCAAATTAGTTTCTGTGCTTCCAGCAGAGAAGGCGGAGAAAAGGAAGGGAGGGTTTTCCGACCCGCCGAGTTACTCCAGCTTTTTGTGTGTGTCTTCGTTCCCTACGCTGTTGCTGATTATGACGGACTACCGTAGCTGATCATCCATGACATTTCTGGGCCATTGCAATATTACTGGATATCTCTTCCCGGAGCTTGGTGGCCACGGAGAAAACTTGGAGAAAAGGAACATTGGCGCAGAATCTCCTGGGTTTAACGTGGTATTTGTAGTGGGGCCTTTGTTACTGCAGCCAAATGATGATGGGGGCCATCCATCAGCATGGATGCCAGGATTGGGAAGTGCAAAACCAGAAGACTGATGTACGACCAGCCAGAAACCTCCACAAAGCAGAAGAGGCATACATTTCGGAAGCATCTTCTAAAGAGGCAAGCTGCAACCAAATTGATTCACTTCCAGTGTGTCTGGCAGTCTGTAATTCTTGTGTGGGCAATAAGTAACGCAGTGGCTAACCAGCAAAACATGCCGCTCATTCTGAGGTGTCTCTGATGGCCGTTACATTAAAATTAAAAGACATGTTTGATGTTTACTAGCTGTGAACGCCCTATGATTAATTCTCTCTGCAGGTTTTTGAGCGTTATGTGTTACATCTGAAGCAAAGTCTGCCTGGAGCCATACACTTTCAAATCCTCCGATCATTCTACAATGAATGGACTGTGTACCGGCTGTTGATAAAGTACCGGCCTTGCAGCGTTGACCCTTCTGCCTATCATTCCCTCTTGCCCACTTCCTTTTGAAGAAACTGTAGCCAAACTTTGCAAATGACTGCTAAACCATAAAATGCTGCCTGATAGAACTTAGAAAAGTACAGGAAGGAACTGCAGATGCTGGTTTAAACCGAAGATAGACACAACAAGCTGGAGTAACTCAGCGGGACAGGCAGCATCTCCGGAGAAAAGGAATAGGTGACGTTTCTGGTCGAGACCCTTCTTCAGATCACCAAGCAACTGACCAGTTTAGTTTAAGGTAGATAAAAATGTTGGAGAAACTCAGTGGGTGAGGCAGCATCTGTGGAGCGAAGGAATAGGTGACTTTTCGGGTCGAGACCCTTCTCGACCCGAAACGTCACCTATTCCTTCGCTCCATAGATGCTGCCTCACTCGCTGAGTTTTTCCAGCATTTGTAATTTACCTTTGATTTTTCCAGCATATGCAGTTCCTTCTTAAACACCAGTTTAGTTTGCTAGGATTCTGTTCCCAGGATGAGACATTCCATACCAGGGCATCGGAAATGTCCTCGTTCTTCAGGGAATGGGGATTCCCCTCCGCCACCATAGATGAGGCTCGCACCAGGGTCTCATCCATACCCCGAAACACTGCTCTCTCTCCTCATCCCCGCACTCGCAACAAGGGCAGAGTCCCCCTGGTCCTCACCTTTCACCCCACCAGCCGGAAAATACAACAAATAATCCTCCGCCATTTCCGCCACCTTCAACGTGACCCCAACACTCGCCACATCTTCCCATCTCCCCCTATGTCTGCCTTCCGCAAAGACCGCTCCCTCTGCAACTCCCTTGTCAATTCTTCCCTTCCCTCCCGCACCACCCCCTCCCCGGGCACTTTCCGTTGCAACCGCAAGAAATGCAACACCTGTCCCTTCACCTCTCCCCTCGACTCCATTCAAGGTCCCAAGCAGTCGTTCCAGGTGCGACAAAGGTTCACCTGTATCTCCTCCAACCTCATCTACTGCATCCGCTGCTCTAGATGTCAGCTGATTTACATCGGGGAGACTAAGCGGAGGTTGGGCGATCGTTTCGCCGAACACCTCCACTCAGTCCGCAATAACCTACCTGAACTCCCGGTGGCTCAGCACTTCAACTCCCCCTCCCATTCTCAATCCGACTTCTCTGTCCTGGGTCTCCTCCATTGCCAGAGTGAGCAACACCGGAAATTGGAGGAACAGCACCTCATATTCCGCCTGGGCAGCTTGCGTCCTGATGGCATGAACGTTGAATTCTCCCAATTTTGCTAGCCCTTGCTGTCTCCTCCCCTTCCTTAACCCTCGAGCTGTCTCCTCCCATCCCCCCACCCTCGGGCTCCTCCTCCTCCCTTTTTCCTTCCTTCTCCCCCCCCAACCCCCATCAGTCTGAAGAAGGATTTCGGCCCGAAACGTCGCCTATTTCCTTCGCTCCATAGATGCTGCTGCACCCGCTGAGTTTCTCCAGCAATTTTGTGTACCTTCCAGTTTAGTTTAGATTAGTTAAGTTTATGTGACACGTGTACCGAGGCGCAGTGAAAAGTTGTTGTTGCATGTTAACCAGTCAACAGAAAGAGTTTACATGATTACAATCGAGCCATCCATGGTGTACAGGTACATGATCAAATGAATATGACTAGGTATAAGACCAGCTGACAAAACAGATACAGATGGTAAAAATAGTTATAAGCTGCGTTTTCATAAGCTTAACAGTCGATTAATTTAGTCACCTTGGCATGTCAGAAGGAGTCAGAATAATTCTAGTGAAGTTATTGTGGCCAGAGATAAGAAGATTATGTTTAATTGGATCACCGTACAGCGGTAATTTGATCAAATCCCTTGCACATGGTGTCTGGAACCTGGAAACTGTCTGGATACTCAGTAAATTGTGAAATTGATTATGTATGAATTGGACAAAGATTATATTTGCAGTGCGTAAGAAATTCAAGAAAGCCAGCAGCAGAATCACAATGTTATTTTGTATTTCTTTATTTTTTTAAATAATTGTATTTATTAGAAGTGGTGTACATTACAATAATATAAGCCAAAAATAACATAATACATTTCTTGTACCACTTCATATTTTAAACTCTATAAAGAAGAAAAGTAAAGAAAATGAGATAGGATAGTGAGTGTGTGAAAGAGTGATCAAAAAATGTTATTTGTTGCACCACAGGGCGGCATGGCGGCGCAGCGGTAGAGTTGCTGCCTTACAGCACTTACAGCTTCAGAGACCCGGGTTCGATCCTGGCTACGGGTGCTTGTCTGTACAGAATTTGTACGTTCTCACCATGACCTATTTCTCCCACATTCCAAAGATGTACATGTTTGTAGGTTAATTGGCTTGGTATAAATGTACAAATTGTCCCTAGTGAGCGTAGGATCGAGTTAATGTACGGGGATCGCTGGTCGACGAGGACTCGGTGGGCCGAAGGGCCGGTTTCCGCGCTATACCTCTAAAACTAAAACTAAAACGTAGCGTCACACTGACAGGCCTTGTGTTTGTTGTAGACTTTGCTGCCCTCTTTTAAGTCTTGCACAACTCCTGTTCTTAGGTTGTGTCCTGGAGTGTGGAGTTGTCTTCCTTCCTCCTTATGCTTAGGCATTTCCGTGAATTCCCTTTCCCATTCCCCCACTGACCTTTCTGTCCTGGGCCTCCTCCATCGTCAGAGTGAGGCTGAATGCAAATCGGAGGAACAGCATCTCATATTTCGCTTGGGCAGCTTAAGTGGTATGAATTTTGATTTCTCTAACTTCAAGTAAGCCCGGCATTCCCTCTCGCTTCATCCCTTCCCCACCCAAGTCGCACCAGCTTCTTGTTTTCACCCAACAAACGGCTAACAATGGGCTGTTTCCTTTATCGTCGTTATTTTTTTGCATATCTTTAATTCATTGTTCTTTATCTCTCTACATCATCATCTATATCTCTTGTTTCCCTTTTCCCTGACTAGTCTGAAGGGTCTCGACCTGAAACATCACCCATTCCTTCTCTCCAAAGATGCTGCCTGCCCCGCCAAGTTACTTCAGCTTTTTGTGTCGATCTCTGTGAAATCAAGGGTGGTTTGCTTCCAAACAAGGAAACAAAGTGCTGGAATAACTCCACAGGTTAGGTCAGCAGTTTAGATTAGTGATACAGCGCGGAAACAGGCCCTTCGGCCCACCGGGTTTGCGCCAACCAGCAATCCCCGCACATTAACATTATCCTACTCACATTAGGGACAATTTACACATGTACTAAGCGAATTGACCTACAAACCTGTACGTCTTTGGAGTGTGGGAGGAAACCAAAGATTTCAGAGAAAATCCACGCAGGTCACGGGGAGAAGGTACAAGCTCCGTACAGACCACCCGTAGTCAGGATCAAACCCGATTCTCTGGAGCTGCAAGCACTGTAAGGCAGCAACTCTACCGCTGCGCCACCGCACTAAAACTGTAACTAAAAACCCTCGTCTGGGAAGGGAACAGCAAGCACTCCTTAGAGCAGCTGATGAATATGCTTCCTCCGAAACCTCGCCCTGCACTTGCACGTCTCGCAGCTGGAAAAATATCAGTGCATATTTTCCAGGGGCCAGCCATCTGTGTCAATGAATTCCACAGATTCACCGCCCTGTGACTAAAGAAATTCCACCTATCCTCCTTTCGTCCTTTTATTCCGAGGCCATGGCCTCTGGTCCTAGACTCTCCCACTGGTGGAAACATCCTCTCCACATCCACTCCATCTAGGCCTTTCACTATTCGGTAATAGTTGACAGTCACCTCACTCAGGCAAGAATCTCTCCGTCACAGTGCATTACAAGTTTATGCTGCAACGCCGGATAAGATGATTGAGCTCTCAGTTTCACACTGTCAAGCAGATTCCTCCCGTCTTGTGTAGATTTCATCCCAATCACTCCCCCTGGAAGTTACTCACACAGACTGCAAATGGAACTGAGTGTCTGCAGGTCTAGGGTTCACTGCATGGACATTTTTATCATTCTTTCTCAGAGGTTTCAGGGTCACAGGCACAGCAGTTGTATATTGTCCAAATTATTATCTCGCTGTATGATTCACAGGACCGGAAAAGGCGGCACGGTGGTGCAGCGGGTAGAGCTGCTGCTCCACTGAGCCAGAGACCCGTGTTTGATCCTGACCTCGGGTGCTGTCCATGTTTGCACGCTTTCCTGGTGACCTCGTGGATTACCTCCAGGCGTTCCGGTTTCCTCCCACGTCCCAAATGCGTGGGTTCATAGGGTTAATTGGCCTCTGTAAACTGCCACTAATGTGTAAGGGAGTGGCTAAGAAAGTGGGATAACATAGAACTGGTGCGGGCGGACAATTGATGGTTGCCGTGGGCTGAATGGGTTGCAGAACCTGTTTCCATGCAGTATCTTCCAGGGAGGTATATAAGCCAAACGCATGCAAGTAGGTCTAGTGTCGATGGGACATGTTGCTCGGCGTGGACAAGTTGGGCCGAAGGTCCTGGTTCCACGTTGTATGACCCTATGACTATAACTTTAGTGTAGATAAACAGCATGGCCCCAGTGGGCCGAATGGTCTGCCGTGACCCTGTGGTGGAATTCTACCCCTGGACTTTCTAACCCATCCTGTCTTGGTGCAGAAATGATGCCCAGTGTATCAGTCTAACACCGTTCTTGCAACAAGCATGGTGATATACCCTCTAATCCTCAGTATTTCTCCTCTTTTCATTTCAGGCCGACATAAGGTCCAGAGAATACATTCGTAGAAATGCTAACACATCCTGACAGTGGGAGACATGGTGGTCAGAAGTTAATCTTGCAAGGTAGGTCCGACTAAGAAAATGTGATGAGTTACTCGTGAGAAAGACGTGGAAATCTGATCCCAGAATGGACCACAGTAATTGCATGATATGAGCAACTGAGGTTAACCATGTGTAATGCTGCAGAAAGCACAAGATTATGATGCAGACAACCAGAAAAGGATGAATTAGTACAATTAGTTAAAGTGCTCGAAATGGAAGCAACTCTATCGGAACTAAGGAAAACGTCGTTTCATCATGTGCATGTTAACACCAACAGTTTCATCCCAAAGATTTCATCCCAGCTGATGCTACCGTGGAGAAGATTGGGAAGAAGGCAGCTTGAGGGAGAGGTGTAAGAGGGAGGGAGGGAGGGAGAGGCAGAACGGTGGGGAGGAAGAAGGCAGGGGGAATAGATCGGGTAGACGCACAGTCTTTTGCCCAGAGTAGGGGAATTGAGAACCAGAGGGCTAGTCTGAAGAAGGGTCTCGACCCGAAACATCACCCATTCCTTCTCTCCAGAGATGCTGCCTGTCACACTGAGTTACTCCAGCATTTTTGTGTCTATCTTCGAGAACCAGAGGACATAGGGTGGTGGGTGTATGGAACGAGCTGCCGGAGGAAGTGGCGGAGGCAGGTACTATCGCAATGTTTAAGAACCATTTAGACATGTAAATAGATAGGACAGGTTTAGAAGGATATGGGCCATGTTGTTTGGTGCGGGTAGGTTGGGCCAAAGGGCCTGTTTCCATGCTGTTTGACTATGAATATAATTAAAATGGCGAGTGGAGTAATTGAAAACTTCAAACATTGTGGAATTAATTGCCACAGATGGCTGTGGAGGCGGTTATTGGCCAAGTCATGGAAACATAGAAACATTGAAAATAGGTGCATGAGTAGGCCATTCGGCCCTTCGAGCCAGCAACGCCATTCAATATGATCATGGCTGATCATCCAAAATCAGTACCCCATTCCTACTTTTTCACCATATCCCTTGATTCCGTTAGCCCTAAGAGCTATATCTAACTCTCTCTTGAAAACATCCAGTGAATTGGCCTCCACTGCCTTCCGTGGCAGAGAATTCCATAGATTCACAACTCTGTGGGTGAAAATGTTTTTCCTCATCTCAATCCTAAATGGGCCTACCCCTTATTCTTATCTAACTCTCTCTTGAAAACATCCAGTTTCCTGCCTCTAGCGTGAATTGGCCTCTCACCTTCTAAATTCCAGTGAGTACAAGCCCAGTCGACCCATTCTTTCATCATGTGCCAAGCGTATAAAGCGTATCAAGTTATAAAGTGGAGATTGACAGGTTCTTGATTAGTAAAGGTGTCAGGGGTTTATGGAAAATGTTTTGAGAGAGAAGGTCCCAGCCATGATCAATCCTAAGTAGACTCAATGGGGTCTAATTCTGCTCCGATGCCTATTCTAGATAGATAGATAGAGTGTCCCCTGGATAGATAGATAGATAGATAGATAGGATAGATACCCCAGACATCAGGAACATGTTTCCTGCCAACTAGGGTCGTAATTGGGTTGCCAGCAATCCACAACCACATAATTTTACACAAAATGTTTCTCACTGTGGTGGAAGGCACAGAGCTTGGTCAGACTCTCATTTTCCCCCGTGGTCGGGACCTCCATCCGCAGTGAGTCCAGATGGTAAGGGACAAAGTCAAAGTCAAGACCCAGGATCGGCTCTTCATCATGTGCCAAGCGTAGGCTTGTGTTGGCCGTATCAAGTTTAAGGTTCCCGCAGCGCCGCAGCAAGAAGCACCGCAGACCGCAGGTTCTTGGCCGATTAGGGTTGATGGTAAGTCCATGCCGGCCCCGCGGGTGTTGGCCGCGGGCCGGCAGTGAGGCTTCTATGGAGAGCGGGCTGTAGACGCCGCACAGGGAGTTCTGCAGACCGCGGCTTCAGAGCCCCGGGAGAAGGTAGCCCAGGGTCAGCCATGATTGAAGCCCGGGCGCGTCTCCGAATGGCCGCGCCGATCCTTGCTGTTAGGCCACGGGGGAGGCGACCTGGAAAAAGTTGCCTCTCCGTGGAGGAGGCGACCAAAGCGGTTTCCCCCACACCACCCCCCACACAAAACACACCGAGAAACATTAAAAAACATACTTTAAAACATACTAAAAAAATAAAAAAAGTTGAAAAAACTAACGCGCTGCTGACAGGCTGCTGCCACTGCAGCGCCCCCTTCTTCTATTTTCTCTAACTTCTGAACGGCCTGCCAGATTTTAATGAACCTTTTACTGAGGATGGGACCTGACCTGGAGTGTCACCTCTTCATGTTTTCCAGAGATGCTGCTGTACCCATTGAGGTACTCCAACATTTTGTGTCTTTTTAAAAAATAAAGGTTAGGTTTAATTTATAGATAGTGCGTGGAGGCGGGCCCTTTGGCCCACCAAGTACATGCTGACCACCCGTTCACAATAGTCCTGTGTTATCCCACTTTCGCCTCCACTCCCTACACACCAGGGGCAATTTACGGAGGCCGATTAGCCGACAAATCCGCACGTCTTCGGGATGTGGGAGGAAACCGGAGCACCCGGAGAATATCCTCGCGGACACAGGGGGAGCGTGCAAACTCCACACAGACAGCACCCGAGGTCAGGATCGAACCCGGGTCTCTGTTGCTGTGAGGCAGCAGCTCTACCCGCTGCCCCACCGTGCCAGCCACGAAGTACAGGGGAAAACAAACTGCTCAGAGCAGAAGAAAAAAACTCAAATGGAAGGGAAAATAAATGTACAGAAGTTACTTTGATATCATTTATTAAATACATAAAATGAGTTAAGAATAAATTAAAATGAATAATTCAAGTATTTTTTCGACAAGAGTTTCAGAATGCTATCATAATAAAATCATAGACACCCTGTGGAACAGTAAGTTGGCGGAAGTTATGACAAGAAAAGAGAAATCACAACATTAAACCACCCACATGCAAACAAGCATTACTGCCACTATAATGGCTGATGGTCAGAGAAAAATTCAAACATTAGAAATATGAGACTTTAGACTTTAGAGATACAGCGCATAAACAGGCCCTTCGGCCCAAAGAGTCTGTGCTGACCAGCGATCACTCCATACACTCACATCATCCTATGCATTAGGGACAATTTATAAATTTACAGAAGCCAAGTAACCGCACATCTTTGGGATGTGGGAGGAAATCGGAGCACCCGGAGATAAGATAGATCAGCCATGATTGCATGGCAGAGTAGACTTGATGGGCCGAATGGCCTAATTCTGTTCCTAGAGCTTATGAACTTACGAACTTGCCCATGCTGGCCGGCGTGCCCCATCTACACTAGTCCTACCTGTCCACACTTTGCACATAACCCACTAAACCTGTCCTATCCATGTGCCTGTCCAAATGGTGCTTAAATATTATAACAGTACCTGCATGTTCATCATCCAAGGAAGAGTGAGGATATTCTTTGCATGCTATGTGGAGCCGGTTTAAAGGGGTGTGGGGCTGGTGAGGTGCTAGGGTAGGTGCACAAGTTCAAACGATCTTAAGCTCTATGAGCAGGATTCGGCCCATCAGGTCTACTCCGACATTCAATCAATAGACAATAGGTGCAGGAGTAGGCCATTTGGCCCTTCAAGCCAGCACCGCCATTCATTGTGATCATGGCTGATCATCCATAATCAGTACCCCGTTCCTGCCTTCTCTCCATATCCCTTAACTCCATGATCCCTAAGAGCTCTATCTAACACTCTCTTGAAATCATCCAGAGAACCAGCCTCCATCGCCCTCAGAGGTAGAGAATTCCACACACTCCAATCATGGCTGATCCATCTTTCCCTCTCAACCCCATTCTCCTGCTTTTCCCCCATAACCCCTGACACCCGTATTAATCAGGAATCTGTCAATCTCCGCCTTAATAATATCCATTGACGACCTCCACAGACGTCTATGGCAATGAAATCTACTGACTCAACACCCTCTGACAAAATAAATTCTTCTCATCTCCTTTCTAAAGTCAAGTCAAGTCAAGTCAAGTCAAGTTTATTTGTCACATACACATACGAGATGTGCAGTGAAATGAAAGTGGCAATGCTCGCTTTTGGAACAACAAAACAACCAAACAAATTATAAACACAATCATAACACACATATTCTTTTACATAATAAATAATAGAAGGAAAAACGTTCTGTACAGTTACTCCCTGGTGAGAAAGGCGTTTACAGTCCGAATTGCCTCTGGGAAGAAACTCCTTCTCAACCTCTCCGTTCTCACTGCATGGCAACGGAGGCGTTTGCCTGACCGTAGCGGCTGGAACAGTCCGTTGCAGGGGTGGAAGGGGTCTCTCATGATTTTGTTTGCTCTGGAGTTGCACCTCCTGATGTATAGTTCCTGCAGGGGGGTGAGTGAAGTTCCCATAGTGTGTTCGGCCGAACGCACTACTCTCTGCAGAGCCTTCTTGTCCTTGGCAGAGCAATTCCCAAACCAGATGGTAATGTTCCCGGACAAGATGCTTTCCACCGCCGCTGCGTAGAAGCACTGTAGGATCCTCGGAGACACTCTGAATTTCCTCAATTGCCTGAGGTGGTAAAGGCGCTGCCTTGCCTTACTCACCAGTGCTGAGGCGTGTGATGACCATGTCATATCCTCAGAGATGTGGACTCCCAGATATTTAAAACAGTTCACCCTATCCACAGGATCCCCATTTATACTCAATGGAGTGTACGTCCTCGGATGATGTGCCCTCCTAAAGTCCATGATCAGCTCCTTCGTTTTTTTGATGTTCAAGAGGAGGCTGTTCTCCTGGCACCAGAGTGCTAGACCAGCCACCTCCTCCCGGTAGGCCTTCTCATCATTGTCTGAGATCAGGCCCACCACCACAGTGTCATCAGCAAACTTAATTATTGAATTGGAGCTGAACCTAGCCACACAGTCATGTGTGTACAGGGAGTACAATAGGGGGCTGAGGACGCAACCCTGGGGCGATCCTGTGCTCAGGGTGAGGGACTTCGATGTATTCCCTCCCATCTTGACTACCTGGGGCCTGGCGGTGAGAAAGTCCAGGACCCAGGCACACAGGGAGGTGTTGAGCCCCAATTCCAGTAGCTTCCCGGCCAGTCTGGTGGGGACTATCGTGTTGAAGGCTGAACTGTAGTCTATGAACAGCATCCTCACGTAGCCCCCCTTCTGGCTGTCCAGATGGGAGAGAGCGGTGTGCAAGACCTGGGAGACCGCATCGTCCGTGGACCTGTTCGGACGGTATGCAAACTGCAAACTGCAACGGGTCCATGTTCCAAGGGAGGAAGGCGCAGATGTGATTCTTCACCAGCCTCTCAAAGCATTTCATGACTACCGAGGTAGGGGCCACCGGACGGTAGTCATTCAGGCAGGCTGGGGAGGCATTTTTTGGTACCGGTACAATGATGGATTTTTTGAAGCAGGCAGGGACCACGGACTTGTCCCGGGAGAGGTTGGATAATGTAGTGAGCACTGGAGCTAGCTGCGTAGCACAGGACTTGAGTACTCGCCCCGAGATGCCATCGAAAGATTTGTCCTTTTATTCTGAGGCTGTGGCCTCTAGTCCAAGACTCTCCCACTAATGGAAACATCCTCTCTACCACTCTATCCAGGCCTTTCAATATTCGGACCTTTCAAGGAGGCCCCACTTCATCGTTCTAAACTCCAGTGAGTACAGGCCCAAATCCTTTGAAGGTCGAAAGAGAGGTTAACAAATCATTAACAAGGAACATTGGACCCTGATCTTTATAGCAGAGTCCAAAATCCAGGCGGTTATGCTAAATCTAAAAAAATCCCTCAATTTGGAGTGTTTTTTGATAGTTTTGGGCTCCACACTTCAAGAAGGATTTGAAGACATTTGACAAGAAGTCTGTAGATTTACCAGAATAGTTCCAAGAAAGAGGGATTACAGTCACTCAGTTCAAAGCTTTCTTAGCAAGGAGAATGTTTTTTAGCAAGGAGCTGTTTGAAATCGTGGTACAGACTAAATACAGAGGGCCTCAAACTCAAACAATAGAGTTGCTGCCTCACAGGGCCAGAGACCCATGTTCGATCCTGACTGCAGGTGCTGTCTGTATGGAGTTTGTACGTTCTCCCCATGACCACATGAGTTTTCTCCAGGGTGCTCCGGTTTCCTCCAACACTCCAAAGACATCCAGGTTTGGAGGTTAATTGGCTTGGTATAAATGTAAAATTGTCCCAAGTGGATAGACTGAATGTGCAGAGGATATTTCTACAATGGGAGAGTAAATTGTAAACTAATGTTAACGTGCGGTGATCGGTGCGGACTCGATGGGCCGAAGGGCCTTTTTCCATGCTGTATCTCTAAATTAAACTAAAAAGAGAAATTATTTCGAAAGTCTTTAACGTCAGCAACTGGAAAGGGCAGATTTAAAATGGTTTGCAAATAAAAAAGCAGTGACCTGGAGAAAAACATTTGCTGTGTAGATTGATGATAAAAAAAATGAATTTAAACCATTTTAAAATAAGGCTGTAATGTAACAAAATGTGCAAAAAGTGATGGGGTCTGAATACTTTCTGAATGCCCTATATGTCAGTCCTGCCATCCTGGTGAACCAACGATGCACTCCCTCAATAGCAAGAATGTCCTTCCTCAAATCAGATTCAAGATTCAAGATTCAAGAGAGTTTAATGTCATGTGTCCCAGATAGGACAATTACATTCTTGCTTTGCTTCAGCACAACAGAATATAGCAGGCATGAATACAGAACAGATCAGTGTGTCAATATACCATTATATAAATATATATACACATGAATAAATAAGCAGATAAAGTGCAAATAAACAGATAATGGTCTATAAATGTTCAGAGTTTTGTTTCAGTTGAGTTTAATAGCCTGATGGCTGTGGGGAAGTAGCTATTCCTGAACCTGGACGTTGCAGTCTTCAGGCTCCTGTATCTTCTACCTGAAGGTAGCGGGGAGATGAGTGTGTGGCCAGGATGGTGTGGGTCCTTGATGATGCTGCCAGCCTTTTTGAGGCAGCGACTGCGATAGATCCCCTCGTTGGTAGGAAGGTCAGAGCCGATGATGGACTGGGCAGTGTTTACTACTTTTTGTAGTCTTTTCCGCTCCTGGGCGCTCAAGTTGCCAAACCAAGCCACAATGCAACTGGTCAGCATGCTCTCTACAATGCACCTCTAGAAGTTAGAGAGTCCTCCTTGACATACCGACTCTCCGTAATCTTCTCAGGAAGTAGAGGCGCTGATGTGATTTCTTTATAATTGCATAAGTGTTCACGGACCAGGAGAGATCTTCAGAAATATGCACACCCAGGAATTTGAAGCTCTTGACTCTCTCCACCATCAACCCGTTGATATAAACGGGACTGTGGGTCCCCATCCTACTCCTTCCAAAGTCCACAATCAGTTCCTTGGTTTTGTTGGTGTTGAGGGCCAGGTTATTGTGCTGGCACCATTTGGTCCGTCGGTCGATCTCTCTTCTAAACTCTGACTCGTCCCCATCAGTGATACGTCCCACAACAGTGGTGTCATCAGCGAACTTGATGATGGAGTTCACACTATGACCAGCTACGCAGTCATGAGTATAGAGTGAGTACAGCAGGGGGCTGAGCACGCAGCCTTGAGGTGCTCCCGTGCTGATTGTTATCGAGGCTGACACATTTCCACCAATACGAACAGTCTGTGGTCTGTGGATGAGGAAGTCGAGGATCCAATTGCAGAGGGATGCGCAGAGACCCAGTTCTGAGAGCTTGGTAACCAGCTTGGAGGGGATAATTATATTAAATGCCGAGCTGTAATCAATGAATAACAGCCTGACATATGAGTTTTTGATGTCCAAGTGGTCCAGAGCGGAGTGGAGAGCCAGCGACATCGCATCCACCGTTGATCTGTTGTGGCGGCAGGCAAAACTGCAGTGGGTCCAGGATTTTGTCGTGGTAGGAGTTGATTTGCGCCATGATCAACCTCTCAAAGCACTTCATCACCACAGACGTTAGTGCCACTGGTCGATAGTCATTGAGGCACGTCATCTTGCTCTTCTTGGGCACCGGTATAATTGATGCCCTTTTAAAGCAGGTGGGAACCTCAGACCTCAGAAGTGAGAGGTTGAAAATGTCCGTAAAACCTCTAGCCAGTTGGTCCACACAGGTTTTTAGAACAATGTGAATTACTGCCATAATTTGAACATTCTTTGCCTGTTCTTGTTTGCAGATGTACAGAATTACTGCTGTAAAGGATTATTAATTCACACCAATATAATGTCAAATGAGCACAGTAGACCACTATAAGTTGGCAAGTGAAATGTGTAGGAAGGAACTGCAGATGCTGGTTTAAACTGAAAATGAGCACAAAAAGTAAAGGGCCTGTCCCACTTAGGTGATTTTTTAGGCGACTGCCGATGAATGTCACGTTCGTAGCAGGTCGCCGAAAAACCGGCGACTGGACCCCTCTACAACAATGTCTACGACAACCTACCACCTAGTCGACGGCAAGCTACGGCAAGCTACCGACAACTGGCGACCCAATCGTCGCAACTTAGGACGTCCACCTACGACAACCTACGACAACCTACCACACAGGCGACAACCTACGACATCCAAAGTCAACCTACATTCACCCACGACAAGCTACGACAAGCTACAACCCTGTCGGCAATAGCTGAAGACAACTGAAGACAATTCACGTCATGTTGGCCTATTCTCTTGACGCCGGTACCTGTCGCCGGTTGACGTAGATTGACGTAGGTAGTCGCCAATGGATTTCACTGAAGTCAGTACCGGCGACAACCTACGACAGCACCTACGTCAGGAGAAGTCAAGCTACGCTCATTGGTGTCAAACCCACTGTTGCCGACAGCCGCCGAAAATCCAGAAAATCCAGCGGCGACCAGAAAAATGCTACGACTCTTTGGGCGACTGAGGAGACTGCTCATGCCCATATAGGCGGCACCCCGGCAACCATGTGGCCACAGCCTAGTCACCTGTAGTTGCCTAAAAAATCACCTTAGTGGGACAGGCCCTTAACTCAGTGGGACAGGCAGCATCTCCGGAGAGAAGGAGTGGGTGATGTTTCGGGTCTCGCTGAGTTACTCCAGCTTTTTGTGTCCCTCTTCACTGTAAGTTGGCAATATGTCCCGCCTCAAAGAATATCTTCCAGAGAAAGTTTCCAGGAATCACTGGTTTAATTGGTTTTGAAAGTGCCTATGTTTCCCAGTGGTCCAGTCAATAAATACATCATGTTCAGTACTCCTGATTTGTGGTGAATCGGGTAATCAAAGCCAGTTTTTAGTGCAATTTACTTCATTGCAGCATGTTAAGGGAAGAGAGAGAAAAATGTTTGTGGTGAGACTTTCGAGTCAATGTTCTGAAAGGTTCGCATCACTTTAGTCTTTAGAGATACAGCTCAGAAACAGGCCCTTCAGCCCATCGAGCCCACACTGACCAGTGATCACCCAGTACACCATGCCAACTAGCAATCCCCGCAGACTAGCACTATCCTACTAGGGACAATTTACAATTTTACCAAAGCCAATTATCCTACAAACCTCCACGCCTTTGGAGCAGGGGAGAAAACCGGAGCACCTGGAGAAAATCTACGCGGTCATGGGTAGAACATACGAACTCCATACAGAGAGCACCTGGGATCAGGATCGAACCCGGGTCTCTGGCGCTGTCAGGCAGCAACTCTACCGCTGCGCCACTGTGTCACCCGAATAATAATAATAATAATAAAAATAATAATAAACTAGTATTAGATCTTTTGCTTGTAGGAGGAAACCGGAGCACCCGGAGAAAACCCACGCGGTCATGGGGACAACGCACAAACTCCATACAGACAGCACCCGTAGTCAGGATCGAACCCGGGTCTCTGGCGCTGTAAGGCAGAGTTTTGAAAACAATGAACACTTATGATGGAAAATTCCTTTGCCCGTCACAATGAAACGTTAATTAAATATTAATATTGCAACGTCTGACATTCTGGTCAGCAATGGAAGGTATTAGAAATGTTGACAGTTACAAATGTAGCCTAATTCTAGGGAACACCAAACAAGTCAGTTGTCTAGGCTGCTGGACGATGAAGGCCCTTTGGCATTAATTAATTCCTGCAGAGAGTAACTGGTCATATAATTCTACAAACATTTCAGAATCACCTATTCATCATCTATAAACCATTAATAATTTCGTGAAAAATTAACATTGGATCAATAGTTTTTGCAAAAAAATGAATATTTGGTTGATATTTTGTTAAAGACTTTGACAATGGCATTAAAAACAATTGATGTTGTTATTTCACAAATGCATTCTTCGATGCCCATGCCTATCCATGCCTGACCCTCCGAGTTGTTCCAGTACTTTGTATGCGTTCTTGTAAACCAGGGTCTCGACCTGAAACGTCACCCATTCCTTCTCTCCAATGATGCTGCATGACCCGCTGTTACCCCAGCAATTTGTGTTTATCGTCGATGGAAACTGGCAAACTTCGGCAAACTGAGACCACATCGACTATCAATCAATCGCCTGTTCACACCAGTTCTATCTTACCCCATTTTCTCATCTACTCCCCACTCTGGGGACAATTTGCAGAGGGCCAATTAACCTACAAACCCTCACGTCTTTGTGGATGTGGGAGGAAATCGGAGCTCCCGGCGGAAAGACAGGCCCCCACGGGGAGGACGTGCAAATATTGGGGATCTTTTTAAGGCAGCGATAGATGGGTTCTTGATTAGTATGGGTGTCAGGGGCTATGGGGAGAAGGCAGGAGAATGGGGTTAAGAGGGCGAGATAGATCAGCCACGATTGAATGGTGGAGGAGACTTGATGGGCCAAATGGCCTAATTCTGCTCCTATCACTTATGATCTGTTGAATGGTAGTGTAATGATTTGACTCGAACACAAATGTTAAGATACAACACATATTTATTAAATCACTTACAGCATGGATCTGCAGACGTTACAACTCCGAGCTGCTACTGCTACTACTAGCATAAGCGACTTCTCGATATTATAAAAGTACATACTGGGCGGAGCTACTACTAACAAGCACTATAATTGGCTAGTATGAAATAGCCAATCTACAGGTGGGTTCAAACCTCTTGGGACAATAGACAATAGGTGCAGGAGTAGGCCATTTGGCCCTTTGAGCCAATACTGCCATTCAATGTGGTCATGGCTGATCATCCCCAATCAGTAGCCCGGTCCTGCCTTCTCCCCATATCCCCTGACTCCGCTATCTGTAAGAGCCCCATCTGTGACCTGGCCACAGCAATCATTGGGGCCGCTGACTGCATGACCTTCTGTGACCTGTGTCGCTGCTGAAGATAGACACAAAAAGCTGGAGTAACTCAGCGGGTCAGGCAGCATCTCTGGAGAAAAGGAGTAGCTGAAGTTGAGAGAGAAAGATAGATCAACCAAGATTGAATGGCGGAGTAGACTTGATGGGCCGAATGGCCTAATTCCTCTCCTACCACTTATGCCCTCATGACCAAACTCCCCGCATACAGCGCCCAAGGTCACGATCGAACACGGGATCTCTGGCACCGAGGCAGTGGCTCTACCTGGCTGCGCTGCTGTGCTGTCGTCTGGCTGAGGTCTTGTAGGTCAGTCTGAAACACTGCAATTCCATTATAACTGCGTGGAATTGTTGCAGAGTGCTCTTTAAAACCATCCCTGTTAACCCACCTCCCTTACAGTCTACAGACGCAAAATGTCAGGACATTGTGGGCAACAAACACATTGCTCAATTTTATTTGTAAATTATACAGATGTAGGAGTACTTTGTATGAAACTGCTCCCTCTAGGCTTTCCTTACCCTCTAATTTCTAGCATATAATGTATTTTCTTTATTATGTTTTTTGCAGACTCAAACCAGAAATCCATTTCAATCCATCAGTGTTGCGTTACAGCAATAAATAGGAATACGGAGAGCACTATTTGCAGCTCTCCTGTACCATCCCTTATGATTACAGAGGTATTGCTTTCCAGAAACTCGCTGAGTGGACAAAACAACACAACACTTGATTCTTCTGAGAGCAATATTTCCAAATGTAATAAAGATACAAGCCTGCGATTTGGCACGGTTCTGTGTGCGGGCATGTCCTGACCAGCGCACTAACGTTCAAAGCCAACCCGAGATGGATGCAGCAAATTTTTTTAGAATATTGTCAGTGGAAGCGGCTTAAGAGCGATTAGTTGCAGGGAAATTAGTCGAAGGACCGCCTTTGACGCTTGCTTTTTATTTCCGCCCATAAAGCGGCACGGCGGTAGGATCATTGCCTCACAGCGCAAGAGACCCGGGTTCGATCCTGACCGCGGGTGCTGTCCGTACGGAGTTTGTACCTTCTCCCCGTGGCCTGCCCGGGTTTACTCCGGGTGCTCCTGTTTCCTCCCACACTCCAAAGACGTGCAGTTTGGTAAAATTGTCCCTAGTGAGTGTAAGACAGTGTTAGTGTGCGGGGATCGCTGGTTGGCGTGGACTCGGTGGGCCAAAGTGCCTGTTTCCACGCTGTATCTCTAAACTAAAACTAAACTAAGTGAACATTGTGTCTCAACATGGTGCGTTCATTGCATCAAGATGCTACAAAGAACCGGTCGCTCACATTGTTGGTGTTGATTTTGTATGTTGAGAGCAGACAAACTTGTTTTATTTTACCCTTGCACCTTACCCTTCCACATCTCTGTGTCTCCCTCTCTCTCCTGACTCTCAGTCGGAAGAAGGGTCTCGGCCCTGAAAACGTCACCCATTCCTTCTCTCCAGAGATACTGCCTGTCCCGCTGAGTTACTGCAGCATTTTTGTGGTTATATTTGTTTTATTTTTGGTTGTGATGTAAAGCCACTTTCAAACAAGAGATGGCAGGGCACACGCACACATCCAGAGCAGGATGGGGGATTGAGACGGATGCAGCCGGCTAAGAGTTCAGGCAGCCCGCTGAAAGGGTGTGGAATACCCTGAACATGAGTCAGCATTTCATACACAGTGACACAGGAGATGTTGGCCATTGCCTTAACGTTAAGAAGACAATTTGCAAAATGCTGGGAATTTACAACCAGGGTTGAAACAGAGAAGAAAAGTTGGAGTTAAATTCTAATGTAGGGCCAATTTTAAAAGAAAAAATATAATTTATCCAGCTTTTTTCACGTTCCTTGCAGGGTGTTGGGATGTGCGGCCAATGCAGTATTTTTGGTGTATAATTACCATCATGAAGCAGGAATCAGATCAATAGCTTGCATTAAGTAAACCCCTGCAAACTGCATTGTGGTGAATGACAAGCATTTTAGGTGATGGTAAGTGAGGAGTGAATTCCACAGCACATCCTCATCACTACTTTTACCTCAGCCTGAGAGGGCAGACAGGACCCTGTGAAATGCCTCATCACGAGTGTAGGAGTAACCAGGTCCTTCTGCAGTTGCACAGGGCCATGGTGAGACTTTGGTCTCCTACTTTGAGGAAGGACATCCTTGCTATTGAGGCAGTGCAGCGTAGGTTCACCAGGTTAATCCCCGGGATGGCGGGACTGTCATATGAGGAAAGATTGGAAAGACTGGGCTCGTATTCACCGGAATTTAGATGATGAGAGGGAATCTTATAGTAACGTATAAAATTATAAAAGGGCTGGACAAGCTAGATGCAGGAAAAATGTTCCCAATGATGTGGGGAGTCCAGAACCGGGGGCCACAGTCTAAGAATAAAGGGGAGGCCATTTAAAACTGAGATGAGAAAAAAAATTTCACCCAGAGAGTTGTGAATTTGTGGAATTCTCTGCCACAGAAAGCAGTAGAGGCCAATTCACAGGATGAATTTAAAAGATAGTGCTCTGGGGGCTAGCGGAATCAAGGGATATGGAGATAAAGCAGGCACGGGCTATTGATTGAGGATAATCACAATGAATGGCGGTGCAGGTTCGAAGGGCCAAATGGCCTCCTCGTGCACCTATTTTCTATGTTTCCATGTCTATGTTTCTATAAAGACTGCTTCAGCCCGTCCATGGAGTGTCAGAGAGGATCTGGTGCTGGATTTGAACTCACAACCTTTGCTTCACCTTTGACTTGTTTTCTCATCGACGCACTCGAGTGCCCACTCCCAGGTCAGTCTATTTTAATTTGGGGGCAGTACAGTGTCACAGCGGTAGAGTTACTGCCTTACAGCGCCAGAGACCCAGGTTTGATCCTGACTACAGGTGCTTGCCTGTACGGAGTTTGTACCATCTCCCCGTGACCTGCGTGGGTTTCTTCTGGGTGCTCCGGTTTCCTCCCACACTCCAGGGACATACAGGTTTGTAGTTTAATTGGCTTCTGGAAATTGTCCCCAGTGTGTAGGATGGTGATGGCGTGTGAGGTAATGGCTGGCCGGCTCGGACTCGGTGGGGTGAAGGGCCTGTTTCCACGCTGTATCGCTAAAGTCTACAGTCTCAACTCTATTTCTAAATTTCAATCAGGTAAAAGATGGAAGGCATTGACCTTTGGCACTTAAAACAAAAGCTGCCTACTAATGTATTGCTCGGAGCAACTTGAAATGTAGCAGGGTCAGAGGTGAAGCAGATTAAATCAGTGCCACTGACAGGTAAATGGACAGATCTGTACATCCTCTGATTGTCATCTGTCAGAGCGCAAAAAAAAACATATTGATAGAAGGAAACACTCCCCAGAGTCTAGTATCTCAAGAACCTGGTTCATAAGATCATAAGTGACGGAAGTAGAATTAGGCCATTCGGCCCATCAAGTCCTTCAATCGTGGCTGATCTATCTCTCCCTCTAACCCCATTCTCCTGTCTTCTCCCCATAAACTCTGACACCCGTACTAATCAAGAATCTGTCCATCTCTGCCTTAAATATATCCACTGGCATTGCCTCCACAGCCTTCTGTGGCAAAGAATTCCACAAATTCATCACCCTTTGGTTAAGTTTCTAGTAAAATGTTTTAAAATTGGATAATAGACCTTATTATCTATAACTAGTGTGGCACGGTGGTGTAGCGGTAGAGTTGCTGCCTTACAGCGCCAGTGACGCAGGTTCGATCCTGACTACAGGTGCTTGTCTGTACTGAGTTTGTACGTTCTCCCCGTGACCTGTGTGGGTTTTCTCCGAGATCTTCGGTTTCCTCCCGCACTCTAAAGACGTACAGGTTCATTGGTTAATTGGTTTGGTATAATGTAAAATTGTCTCTGGTGTGTGTGGGGTAGTGTTAATGTGCACGGATTGCTGGTCGGTGCGGCCTCGGTGGGCCGAAGGGCCTGTTTCCACGCTGTATATCTAAACCAAACTAAACTAAACTAAATGTGTTTAATTGTACTGCTGAAATATAGGACAATGGGCAAACTGTAGATTTTATTGGATTGCATTCTTGAACCCACTGCCTACGGTGCTGTTCAATCAATAAATGTAGAGGATAGAACAGAACATCTTGTATAACACACTCTTGCTCACATAAGAGACTCAAGGTACACAAAACTTTTTAAAGAAGTTAAAACTAACTTTTATTTCTGTATTTCTAATTCCTTGTTCTCATCGAACCTAGTGGAGGGTTAGTGGAGTTTCCTTGCTGGCACAATTAGGAGCTGGTCTGGCCAGTTTGACATGAAGCCAGAGAGATTGCATGGGAGACACGAGGAATGAATGAATGAATGAATGAATGAATGAATGAATGAATGATGAAAGTATGAAAGAATGAATGAATGAATGAATGAATGATTTGAATGAATGAATGTATGATTGCATGAATGAATGAATGAATGAATGAATGAATGAATGAATGAATGAATGTATGATTGAATGAATGATGAATGAATGAATGAATAAGTTTATTGGCCAAGTATGTACACATACAAGGAATTTGCTTTGGTGCTCCGCTCGCAAGTGACAACACGACATACAGTAAACTATTAAGAATAAAACATAAAACATTAAAATGCAGATGCAGGAACCTTGAACAAAAACACAAGGTGCTGGAGTAATCCAGCAGGACAGGTCGGAATCTGTTGGGGGAATAGATGGGCGATGATTCAAATCAGGATCCTTGCCTTGAGTTTGTTAATCTCCTCTGACCTGACTTTACCTTAGACTTTAGAGATACAGCGCAGAAACCGGCCCTTCGGTTCACCGAGTCCGCGCCGAACAGCGATCATCCCGTACACGAACATTATCCTATACACTAGGGACAATTTACACTTTCCAGAAGCCAATTAACCTACAAACCTGTACGTCTTTGAAGTGTGGGAGGAAACTGGAGCACCGTGAGAAAACCCACGCAGTCACGGGGAGAGCGGACAAACTCATTGGCTTTGCAGTGTAGCCCATGACCAGTTTTCCTTTCCTTTGAGTCATGGAAACAGAATATCAGGCAGATTTCCATTGGTGCCCATCAGAAAGATTACATTTGTTTGTGTATGGGGAGAGCAAAGCTGGTTATGATGGTTTCGTTGAGTTTAGTTTAGTTGCGAGATACAGAGCAGAAACAGGCCCTGTGGCCTACCGAGTCCGCACTGACCAGCGATCCCTGCATGTTAACACTATCCCACACACATTAGGGACAATTTTACATTTAAACCAAGCCAATTTACCTACAAACCTGTACGTCTTTGGAGTGTGGGAGGAAACCGAAGACCTCGGAGAAAACCCACGCAGGTCACGGGGAAAACGTACAAACTCCGTACAGACAAGCACCCGTCGTCAGGGTTGAACCCGGGCCTCTGGCGCTGTAGGGCAGCAACTCTACTGCTGCGCCACCGTTGCTGCAGAACAATAACTTGACAACACTAGTAACATGTGTCAGGAGCCCTGCTATGGGAGAGATGTCATCAAACAAAGTTGTCAGGATTCGAGGGTCTGAGGAGCTACAGGGAGAGGTTGGGCATGCTAGGACTCTATTCCTTAGAGTGCACGAGGATGAGGGGTGATCTTCTTGAGGTGTCTAAAATCCTGAGGGGATTTGATAAGGAGAATGCACATAGTCTTTTAGCAAAGGTAGGTGAATCAAGAAACTGAGGACATAGGTTTAAACTGAGGGGATAGATCTAACAGGAAGCTGAGGGGCAACTTCTTCACTGATGGCATGTATGGAACGAGTTGCCAGTGGAGATAGTTGAGGGAAGTGCTATAATTCCAGCAGCAACAAACAAAGCTGTCACTCCGAAACAAGCTAGACTTGGGAAGCCTGCAGTGAGGAGGCCGCAAAGATATTTCTGAAATAAAAGAAAAAGGAAAATCTTGATAAGGAACGTCAGAATTCCAAGCAGGTGCCCAGAAAAGTGAAGAACATTGCGATGGATCCCTGAAGAACAAGTGACTATCAGGAGATTACATGAAGGACAAGATACATCTCAACCCACAGTCTAATTCTGCCGAGTGGAAACAGTTGATTTCTGTGAACTAAAAATGTCAGAAATGTTCTTAACATTTTGTGCGGAAATCTTTGGTGAATTTCCTTTCAATTGTTTCCACACATAACCGTGGCATGAATTGCACCGTTTTATCACCAAAGCAGAGCAAAGAGCTGGGTATCTGGTGATTCTCGGGGCATCTAAGAGCACTTTCCTCCCAGTGAGGTTCTTCTGAGGTGCAGTGACTGGTGTAATGCAGGAAACGGAGCAGCTAATTTGCACAAAACTGTCAAGAGTGAAGGTACTCGAGAGTATTTAACGGTCAGATCAGTTTTTTCGGTTCCGTTTTAGTTTATTGTCACGTGTACCGAGGTAAAGTGAAAAGCTTTTGGTGCGTGCTAACCAGGCAGTGGAAAGACAATAAATGATTACAATCGAGCCATTCACAGTGTACAGAGATACATGATAAGGGAATAATGTTTAGTGCAAGATAAAGATCAAAGATAGTCAGAGGGTCACCAGTGAGGTAGATAATAGTTCAGGACTGCTCTCTAGTTGTGGTAGGATGGTTCAATTGCCTGATTATTGCTGGGAAGAAACTGTCCCTGAATCTGGAGGTGTGGGTTTTCACACTTCTATACATTTTGCCCAATGGGAGAAGAGGGAGTGGCCAGGGTTACGACTCGTCCTTGATTATGTTGCGATCTTTGGCGAGGCAGCGTGAGGTAGAAATTGAGTCAATGGAAGGGAGGTTGATTTGTGTGATGGTCTGGGCTACGTCCACAATTTGCTGCAATTTCTTGCGGTCTTGGATGGAGCTGTTTCCAAACCGTGCTGTGATGCATCCCGATAAAATGCGTTCTACGGCACATCTGTTGTGCTGATGTAAAGCAAGAATCTCATTGTCCTATCTGGGACATATGACAATAAACTCTCTTGACTTGTCCCTATTGACACTTGACATCTGTGAAAGCTGGTGAGGGTTGTTGGGGACATGCCGAACTTCGTAATCCTTCTAAGGAATTAGAGGCATTGGTGTTCTTTCTTGGTTGTCCACACATAGGTGGTCCAGGAGAACACTTTTGTACAGACACCTGAAAACAATGAAATCCTTACTTACTGCAGCATAACAGGCCTTTAAACAAAATACACAGAGATAATATATAATTAACAAATAGTCAATAACTTAATAAGACCAATATTAGTGTTAAAAACCCAAAGTCCAAAGACAGTCCATAGTTCATAATTAAGGTTAGTGTTGTGTAGTGTTCAAGAGCCTGTTGGTTGCTGAGAAGAAACTATTCTTGTACCTGGCGATACAAGGAACCAGATGCTGGAGTCGTGAGCAAAACACTTAGTGCTGGAGGAACTCTGGCAGCAGGTCAGAGTTGTGAATCTGTGGAATTCACTGCCACAGAAGGCAGTGACGGCCAATTCACTGGATGTTTTCAAGAGAGTTAGATTTAGCTCTTAGGGACAAAGGAACCAAGGGATTATGGGGAAAAAGCAGGAACTGGGTACTGATTTCGGATAATCAGCCATGATCATTTTGGCTCAAAGGGCCACATGGCCTACTCCTGTATCTATTTTCTACGTTTCTATCTGTGGAGGGAATAGACAGACAACATTTTGATCGGGACCCTTCAGTATGAAGAAGGGTAAGGCCGAAAGGCCTGTTTCTACACTGTACAGTATCTCTGAACTATTCACCAAGTCACGTGCAGAGTGTGGGAGCTGCCTGCTTTTGCCCTTTCCCCGGAGTGACCCAAGTACGGACTGCCAACTTGATTAACCCATCACAGACACAGCATCAAACCTGGTTCATCACTAGCAGTGCCCCCTTCCCTCTATAACTCCCCCTGTAAAATCATGAGAGGAATAGATTGGGTAGAGGCACCAGAGAAGGTGAATCGAGGAGCAGAGGACATAGGTTTAAGGTGATGGGGAAAACATTTAATAAGAATCTGAGGGGTCACCTTTTCACACAAAGGGTGGTGGGTGTATGGAACAAGCTGCCAGAGGAGATAGTTCCAAACATTTAAGAAACAGTTAGAAAGGTACATGGATCAGACAGGTTTGGAGGGATATGGACCAAACGTAGGCAGGTGGGTCTAGTGCAGCTGAGACATGTTGGTTGGTGTGGGCAAGTTGGGCCGAACGACCTGTTTCCACACTGTATCCCTCTATGACTATGATTCTACAACATAGGCAGTCACAGCGGCGCAGCAGTAGAGTTGCTGCATTAGATCGAAAGCAGCGCCAGAGACCCTGGTTCGATCCCGATTATGGGTGCTGCCTCTACGGAGTTTGTACGTTCTCCATGTGACCTGCATGGGTTTTCTCCGAGATCTTCGGTTTCCTCCCATATTCCAAAGACGTACAGGCTTGTAGGTTAATTGGCTTGGCAAATGTAAAAATTGTCCCTCGTAGGTGTAGGATAGTGTTAATGTGCGGGGATCGCTGGTCGAAGGGCCTGTTTCCGTGTTGTATCTCTAAATTAAACTATACATACAATTCACTCATTTAATGTACTCTTTGTTATCTTTCCTATCCAGAAAAAAGGACTTTCTCCCAAAAGTCTGTCACTTCTACCTCTGGAACTGGTTGCTTGGAATATGCAAGGGAATGAAAACCATTAGTTTTCCAGTAATGATGACCATGTGATTTTCCTTGGATTTTGCACACACTGGTTTGGGTCAGAAACCATCTGGACCGAAATTCACAGGTTATACTTCTGATTCTTAATGGACTACAAACTCTGAAACTCCGTACATATCTCTATCTCAGTTGTGTCTCCGTCACAAGAAGCAAATGGCTGATTCACCAGCAACCCTTGATCAGAATTGCATTCTCTTTTTCCACTGCCAACACCAAATTGGTAATATTCTTCCTTTTTATTAATTGAAATGTAACAGTCTATGTATATATTTTAATATAATCTTCTTTCTAAATGCATATTGAATGTAGGGTAGATGGCACAGTGGTAGAGTTGCTGCCTTACAGCGCCATAGACCCGGATTTGATCCTCACCACGGGTGCTGTCTGTACAGAGTTTGAACGTTCTCGCCGTAACTGCATGGGTTTTCCCCGTGTGCTTCGGTTTCCTCCCACACTCCACAGATGTACAGGTTTGTAGGTTAATTTGGCTTTGGTAAAAATCGTAAATTGTCCCTAGTGTGTAGGACAGTGCTAGTGTATGGGGATCGGCGCGGGTTCAGAGGGCCGAAGGGCCTGTCTCTGTGCTGTATCTCTAAACTAAACTACAAAAAAACAAGGCTACTACTGTAGTTGCAGGACCATAGAATGGTGCAAATAATACCGGTCGGCGATGGCCTTATTCATGATAGGACAGGCTCAAGGGGCAGAATGGCCTACTCCTAATTGATGCATGCTGCAGATAACTAAAGTTGAATGTGCAACCCTGCCCTGGAAATGAACCAAATAACTTCCTGGGCCTATCCATATATAATGTAGAACATCTCTTAAACTAACAATCATCCGAATCCACTAAATATTTCTGCAGGAACAACATTAATTGTAAAATTTACCTCACCATCCCTGCTAGTGAAAGTGTTCATCTTTGCATAACTGCCGTTTCTCGACGGTAATTGATTTAAATCGTGCGTTAGGCTCACAGAACTCTGATGATCGGAGCCAGGAATAGCACAGTGGTGAGGAGAAATGATCCAAAGCTAAATCCATGCATTGCAGGTGCTGGTTTAAACCGAAGGTAGACACAAAATGCTGGAGTAACTCAGCGGGACAGGCAGCATCTCTGGAGAGAAGGAATGGGTGAAGAAGTGTCTCGACCCAAAACATCACCCATTCCTTCTCTCCAGAGATGCTGTCTGTCCCAGCTGAATTACTCCAGCAGTTTGTGTCTACCTTCAGCCCTATCAGCTCCCTGGTAACCACTGCTTTAGGTCGCTATAGTATTCTGAGGGAACCATTTAATCTCAGACCTTAGACACACGTTGGAAATTGCAGCTACTTATATTATGCAAACTCCGCCATTACTTTATTGCTTTCTAATCTTCCCAGTGTGTAAACATTCTCCATTTAATGTAGTTTTCCGAAATAAAGGGTATTTCTGTGTAATAATATGCGGGTTATTTACACTAATAAGGCAAACCCCCACCAGCAAATGAATAATTTAGCATTAATTCACTTGGGAAGGCAGAAATTGCTGCAGCATTATAAAATAGTTTTTCTTTCTTGGATTGGGGGCAATAACTTACTGCTAATCATTTTCAATATCAACTGGAACTCACAAGAGTTTCCAGTACATTGCTAACATTTACTTAATGTTCTGAAGATACACTTGCTCACGATAATTTTGAGAAGGTGAGCTGGTGCTGGACGGGGTCCAGAGGAGCTTTAACCCAGCAGGTCAGACAGCATCTATTGAGGGAATGGATAGGCGATGTTTCAAATCGGGAGCCTTGCCTTGCGTTTGTTAATCACCCAATCCCAAAAAGTTAATTTGAAAGCCAAATCGGTAGAAAGGAAGGCAAACTCAAGAGGATTATTATACAAAAACAGGGATGTAATGCTGAGGCTCTTCAACACGCTGGTCAGGCCGCATTTGGAGTCTTGTGAGCAATTTTGGGCCCCATATCTGAGAAAGAATCTGCTGGCTTTTGGGAGGGTCCAGAGGAGGTCCACAAGAATGATCCCGGGAGGGAGTAGTTGAGCCTAGGATAAGTTTTTGTCAGCACTGGGCCTCTCCTGGGGTAGAGTATGAGGGGGGACCTCATTGAAACATACCGAATAGTGAAAGGTCTGGATAGAGTGGATGTGGAGAGGATGTTTCCACTAGTGGTAGAGTCTAGGACCAGAGGTCATAGCCTCAATTAAAGGGTGTTCCTTTAGTAAGGAGATTAGGAGGAATTTCTTTAGTCAGAGGGTGGTGCATCTGTGGAATTCGTTGCCCCAGAAGGCTGTGGAGGCAATAGACAAAAGACAATGGATATTTTTAAGGCAGAGATAGACAGATAGATGCTTGATTAATGCGGGCGTCAGGGGTTAAGAAGAGAAGGCAGGAGAATGCGGTTGAGAGGGAGCAATAGATCAGCCGTGATTGAATGGCAGTTGATGGGACGAATGGCCTAATTCTGCTCCTATCACTTATGAAGGGATTTGTCATTTGAAGGAAAGCAAAGGCCTTATTTGGAGAAGACAAATTATTTTTCCTGTTACTTTAGCCCCACTTGTTATTAATAAGTGCTCTCACAGAAGCAGTCCATAATAGTGAAGGGATGCTTTCTGCATGATGTTTTGCTGAAGTAGGTTGCAGCAATTCTAATCTAAATGGCTTCTGGGTGAGATATAGACGGATCTGCAGCTGCCTGTTCTTCCGAACATTTTGTGGTGGAGACTACCTAAATCTTCCACCATCACGTAATTAAAACTGCCGAACATTCAAGTGTCTGACTAATTTTACGTCAAATAATCTGCTCTGGTGTTATAAAGTAGGTCATAAACATACTATAGCTGAGTTATGCCAGCAAGAATTTTGCAACCAGTAATATTAAAAACAGTCCGTTTTATACTGCACTTATACTGCACTTCTTTCATAATAAAAGCGCAAAAGCACATTTCACCGTGTTATAGGAGAGATGTTGTCAAACTGGAACGGGTACAGGGAAGATTTGCAAGGATGTTGGCAGGACTAGGGGGTCTGAGCTATAGGGAGATGTTGAGTCGGCTGGGACTCTATACCCTGGAGCGCAGGAGGATGAAGGGTGATCTTATAAAGGTGTATAATCCAAGATGGCGGATGTGCAGGAGTGGGCGCCGTCTGTGTATGACAGCCTGCCCGCAGTCCGTCTCTTCACTTTTTTTTTTTTACTATAAAATCATGAGAGAAATAGATCGGGTAGATGCGCAGGATCTCTTGCCCAGAGTAGGTGAATCGAGGACCAGAGGACATAGGTTTGAGGTGAAGTGGAAAAGATTTTAAATGAATCTGAGGGGTAACGTTTTCACACAAAGGGTCATGGGTGTATGGAACAAGCTGCCAGAGGAGGTAGTTGAGGCTGGGACTATCCCAACGTTTAAGATACAGTTAGACATGGATAGGACAGGTTTGGAGAGATATGGACCAAACGCAGGCAGGTAGGACTAGTGTAGCTGGGACATGTTGGCCGATGTGGGCAAGTTGGGCCGAAGGGCCTGTTTCCTCACTGTATCACTTTTGGACTCACTATGATGCTAAAGAACATCCTCTAGGTCTGAAGAAGGGTTTCGACCCGAAACATTGCCTATTTCCTTTCCCCATAGATGCTGCTGCACCCGCTGAGCTTCTCCAGCTTTTTTGTGTACCTTCGATTTTCCAGCATCTGCAGTTCCTCTTGAACACAATCCTCTAGGTCTCTCCCTTCCTGAGTACTTAATGAGAAATGAGCAGGCGAATAGGTTTGTAATTGCATACATTTGTAAAGACATTAGAGGTTGGTTATTATGAGTTTCTGATTTGGAGTTTATAGCACAGGGCGGGAACAGGTCCTTCGTCCCACAATGTCTGTGCCAAACATGATGCCAAATTAAACTAATCTCTTCTGCCAGCACGTGATCCAGATCTCTCCATTCCTTGCATATCATAAGATCACAGGTGCTAGGAGCAGAATTAGGCCATTCGGCCCATCGTCGGCCCATCTGCCATACAATCATGGCTGTTCTATCTCTCCCTCATAACCCCATTCTCCTGCCTTTTCCCCATAACCTCTGACACCCGTACTAATCAAGAATTTATCTATCTCTGCCTTAAATATATCCACTGACTTGGCCTCCACAGCCTAATGCGACAAAGAATTTCCATGTGCCGATCCAAAAGTCTCTTAAAAGCCACATCTACCTCCCTCAACGCCCCTGGCAGCGCATTCCAGGCACCCACAACTCTTTTGCCTCACACTTCTTCTTTAAACCTTCCCCCTCTGATTTTAAAGCTTTGCTCTCTAGTCTTTGACATCTCCAAGCTGGGAAAAAGTTGTACATTCTCTATTCCTCTCGTAATTTTATGCACTTCTGCCAAGACTGCCCTCGACCTCTGATGGGGGGGGAACGTACAAACTCTGCACAGACAGCGCCCGTAGTCAGAATCGAACCCGGGTATCGGGTGCAGTGAGGCAGTAACTCTACCGCTGTGCCACCGTGCCGCCCAGTTTTATGAGGAAAATTTCCAAAATGGCGATCGACGATCGGTGATAAAGGAAATTGATATTTTTATAAAGCTTGACCAAAGTGGACAGCAAATTCACAGAATGACTGAATAAAAAAAATTTTGGGGGATGACAATCAGTGTTCAGGAAGCTTTGAGAGGAGGTTTAATTAGCGTTGAAGTGTGCTCAACATTGTGGGATGCAGCTTTAACAAAAATAATCTCTCCGTTGTTTTATTTGCTTTGTGAAGATTGTGTATGTGCGCAGATTCACAGTCAAATCTACATCATGTCACTGGATATCCTTTTTTATTTCAATTGAGCAGCTCCTCCGCGTTATGATGAGTCTTTGGCACAAGGGTGGGAGGGGGATGAAAGTGCTTGCTCCTTTTCAGTTTAAAACATCTGCCTGGCTCTCGCTCCAGTTTAAACTAGCATGTGCAGCTCCTTCCTCCATCCTCTCATGGCCGTGACAGATACTGCTTGACGGTGCCATTCACCCACCCCACGTCACGTCCATGAAACCTTCGTCACCGCTCTGATGTCGGAGAAAATCCTAACGGGCCTGTTTTCCAACCACTGTGTTTGATCTGGCAGACTTTGATCCACAACAGAATCCACGCTCGTAGGGACTTGCTCAATCATTTCTTTCAAATATATATATATTTTTAGATGACTCATGAAGATTTTGCTGTTGGCCTGAATTATTGATAAGAAATCAATTAAACATGAATTGAGGTTTTTTTTTTATCACTGTAAATGGGGTAAGGAGAGGACAATAGACAATAGGTGCAGGGGGAAAAGATTTAATAGGAACCTGAGGGGTAACTTCTTCACACAAAGGGTGGTGGGTGTATGGAACGAGCTGCCGGAAGGGGTCGTTGAGGCAGCGACTGTCATAACGTTTAGGAAACATTTGGACAGGTAGGCCAGGTTTAGAGGTATATGGGCCAAACATAGACAGGTTGGACTAGTGTAGATGGGACATGTTGGGCGGCGTGGGCAAGTTGGGCTGAAGGCCCATTTTCCATGCTCTATGACTCAATGACTCTCATCTTAAATTTATGCCCTGTGAGGAAATGTTCTGATTGTCCCCCCCATCTATGCCTGAAAGAGAGAGTAGCTGTTATTTGACGTGAAGAAACTCTCTCTCTCTCTCTGTCTCTGTCTCTCTCTCTGTGTCTCTCTCTCTCTGTGTGTCTCTCTCTCTGTGTGTCTCTCATCTCTGTCTCTCTCTCTCTTTCCCTCCCTTTCTCTCTAGCTCACACACATATTAATGTTGAATACAAATCTTCAGCTGGTCACCACTAAAGTACTGATCAGACCCACCATTTCTGGGATGAGCCATTTCCCATAGGGCGTTAGATTTTTAAAGCAAGTTATGAGTTAAAACTTTGGGAAGTCAGCATACCAAAAACTGTAATACCAAATGCAATGGATTTTATTTTTCATATTTAATGCCTCGTGTACAAACCGAATGGTGAAGTGCTCTTTCTTTTTAAAATGCCAACAGAAATGTCAAGGTTTGTGGCTGAAATATCACAAAGGCATCAGAAAGTAAAACGTGCCCACTGTCGAAAGGGATCATCCCTGCTGCACTTTTGTGGGATTGAGGGATAGTTTAGAAATCCAGACTCTGAGTACATTAACAAAACCAAATGAAAGCAGTAGTCATCGATGGTCATGGAGTCAGTCATACAGCACAGAAACAGGCCTTTCGGCCCGATATGCTCATGCTGACCAAGATGTTCCATCTAAGCTGGTACTATTTGCATGCATTTGGCCCATATCCATCTGAGCCTTTCCTAACCATGTACCTGTCCAAATGTCATTTTATTATTGTCATAGTCATATAGTGTGGAAAACAGCCCCTTCGGCCCAACTTGTTCATGCTGCCCCATCTACACTAGTCCCACTACCTGCGTTGGGCCCACACCCCTCTGAACCTATCCTGTCCACGTACCTGTCTAAATGATTCTTGAATGTTATGATAATATCTGCCTCAACCACCTCCTCTGACAGCTCATGGAGGAAGGAACTGCAGATGCTGGTTTAAAACAAAGATAGACACAAAATGCTGGAGTAGCTCAGCGGGACAGGCAGTTTTTGAGACCCGAAACGTCGCCTATTCCTTCTCTCCAGAGTTGCTGCCCGTCCCTCTGAGTTACTCCTGCACTCGCTGCCTAACCTCTGACAGCTCATTCCATACACCCACCACCCTCAGTGCTCCCCCTCAGGTTCCTATTAAAATTTTCCCCTCTCACCTAAAACCAACATCATCTGGTTCTTGATTCCCCTACTCTGGGAAAAAGACTCTGTGAATCCACCCTGTCTACCCCCTCATGATTTTATGCACCTCTATAAGATCACCCATCAGCCTCCTGCGCTCCATCGAATAATGTCCTAGATTGCCCAACCTCTCCCTACAGCTCAGGCACTGGCAACATAATCGTAAATCTTCCTTGCACTCTCTCCAGCTTAACGACATTCTTCCTACAGCAGGGTGACCAACACTGAACACAATTCTCCAAATGCAGCCTCACTAACGTCTCGTAACATAAAGTAGTTCAGATATCATCGCTTTCAAGTAGTTATGGCCACTTTCGGGCTTTTGGCCAAAGTTGCAGTGAAGCAGTGATCTTCAGTCATCAAGACTGCGCTGTTTCAGCATGTAATATCATGCCAAGTTCAATATTTCATGCTGCCTGTCAGATGTAATGCTTTAAGCATTAATATTTAAGTCCTTTTTGGATTGGAAAAATAACAGCATATGTTCAACTGAAATGAAATAAAGTTGTTTTCTTTATAACTCTGCATTTTTTTCATCAAAGTTATAAGTACCTTTGTGCTAGTCCTCAAGATCCAAGTCCAACTAGGAAGGGATGGGGGATGATGAATAGCCTGCTAAACCATCTGGTTTGTGCCAAAAAGAAGTCATTTCAAGGACAGAAATTTCTTACAGTGTATAAACCGAATCTCAAATCGGTATAAAGTACTAATAGGACCTTAATGGGCCTGTCCCACTTACGCAACTTTTACGGCCACTGCCGGCACCCTGTCATAGGTTGTTGCAGGTCGCCGAAAATTTTCAACATGTTGAAAATCCAGCGGCGACCAGAACAAGGTACGACTCTTTGGGCGACTACTCACATGAGTAGTCGCCCAAATAGTCGTACCTTGTTCTGGTCGCCCGGGGTGTCGCCTGTATGGTCGTGAGTCGTCTCCTCAGTCGCCCAAAGAGCGTAGCGCCTTTCTGGTCGTCGCTGAATTTTCAACATGTTGAGAATTTTCGGCATAAATGGTATCAGGACCTGGTAACGGGAGGTAAAACAACAAAAACAGACTTGGTTGGTAGTCCCCTTTCTGCGGAGTTTAATGTTATAATAGAGTGATTGTTCCTATTTTCATTTTCTTTCTTTTCTAGGGTCTACTTTCTCACTTTACTTCCTTGTCGAACTTCTTTTCTAAGGGGCTTTCTTTTCCCAACACTCTTGCACTTCACGACTCTTGCGCACTTTCTTTACTTTCTTTACTTCTATCTTTTTCTTAAAGCTCAAAAAAAATGAAGCGGTACAAAAAATGTATTAAGATATATGTGTTGTGTAGTATTGTAATTTACCGTACTTCTAATAAAAATAAAATTTAAAAAAAAAAAAAAACAATTTTCGGCGACCTTAATATAAACAAGAATTCAATTAATTTAATTCACTGGAGCGTTGGCGCAGCGGTAGAGCTGCTGCCTTACAGCGCCAGATACCCGGGTTCGATCCTGACTACAGGTGCTGTCTGTGCGGAGCTTCGACGTTCTCCCTGTGACTGCGTGGGTTTTCTCCGGGTGCTCCGGGTGGGAATCTCCTCCCACATTCCAAAGGCGTGCGAGTTTGTTGGTTAATTGGCTTCTGTAAATTGTGTGTAGGATGCGAAAATAGGTGCGGGTGATCAATGGTTGGCATGGACCCAGTGGACCGAAGGGCCTGTTTCCACGCTTTATTTCTATGTAACGGTAATGTTAATTATTAACCACAATACTAGTCATATAGTTGCAGAGTCTTAGTCATAGAGTGATACAGTGAGGAAACAGGCCCTTCGGCCCAACTTTCCCACACCGGCCAACATGTCCCAACTACATTAGTCCCACCTGCCCTGTTTGGTCCATATCCCTCCAAACCTGTCCTATCCAGGTACCCGTCTAACTGTTTCTTAAACGTTGCGATTGTCCCAGCCTCAACCATCGCATCTGGCAGCTTGTTCCATACACCCACCACCCTTTGTGTGAAAAAGTTACCCCTCAGATTCCTATTAAATCTTTTCCCCTTCACCTTAAACCTATGTCCTCTGGTCCTCAATTCCCCTACTCTGGCCAAAAGACTGTGCATCTCGTGATTTTGTACAGTAGTCCTTAGTGCACCCAAAGAGTTACAGCCTTTAGTTGGTAGCTCACAGCTGAGGTTAGTGTTGTGTAGCATTCAAGTGCCTGATGGTTGTTGGGAAGAAGCCATTCCTGAGTAGAAAATGGAATTCAATTTCCGTAAGTGCAAAGGGACACACAGTGGTTAAGGAAGCCTTAATTGCCTTCTAAATAGACCAACGTTCCATACTGTGGAATAGAGTGCAGTTTCTCAGAACACTAAAGCTTTCAATTGAGGTGGATAAGACTGTAAAAAAAAAAAGTCAATCATAGTCTTGGTTTTATCTCAAGAGACGCTGGTTAGGAATAGCACGAGGTAATGATGTTTATGTAAGACTGAAACAGCCACCTTATTCAAAGTGTGTAGGAAGGAACTGCAGATGCTGGTTTGTATCGAAGTGAGACACAAAATACTGGAGTAATTCTGCGGGTCAGGCAGCATCTCTGCAGAACAGGCCTAGATGATGTTTCAGGATGGTCTACCTTATTCAAGGTATCCGGCTTCATAGATACTGAGGCTCTTGAGAGGTTGAAACATCTTGAGGAAGCTGCAGCTCAGGGGAGAGCAGACAGAAGCAAACCGTTGTGGGAGGCAAGGGTGGCGCCACCAGAGTCATGGGTTCGATCCTGGCTACGGGTGCTGTCGGTACGGAGTTTGTACGTTCTCCCCGTGACCGCGAGGGTTTTCTCCAGGTGCTCCGGTTTCAGTTTAGTTTATTGTCACGTGCACCGAGGGACAGTGAAAAGCTTTTTGTTGCATGCTAACCAGTCAGCAGAAAGACAATACATGATTTCAATCAATCCATTTACAGTGTATAGATACATGGTAAGAGAATAACGTTTAGTGCAAGGTAAAGCCAGCAAAGTCCGGTCAAGGATAATTCGAGGGACATCAGAGGTAGATAGTAGTTCGGATGTGGTTTCCTCCAACACTGCAAAGGCGTGCGGGTTTGTAGGTTAATTGGCTTCTGTAAATTGCCCCTCAGTGTGTGCAGTGTGCAAAAGTGGAATAACATAGAACTAGTATACGGGTAATCGCTGGTCGGCGCAGACTCGGTGGGCCGAAGGGCCTGTATCCATGCTGTATCTCTAAAAACAAACTGAACTAAAGTATGGAAAAGCAGAAATTCAATGAAATGAGAAGCACTAATTGTTATATTTGGCCACGGTTAATAAGGAGGGAAATGCACAAGACATATCAGGTTGTAAAAACAATTATTATAAAATATATAGAATGCATTCATTATCCTACTTCTACAGGTTTTTAAATGCAAAGTCATTTTGCTTAACAGAGTAAGTCTTTGCTACTATTTCCTCATGTATTCTGAGAAGTGAAACCCTCTAATCCCACTGGGAAAGAAAGTTATGCCTTTTGCTGACAACAGAAATTCCCAGAATGTCAGTGTTTCCTTTGTGACCTTGTCATGGTTTTCAGCATTCAATTTTTTTGAAGCTGGTGAACTAGAACAATATCAAGATTCATAAGCACAAAAGCAAGTCGGCGATATACTTTTTTTCAGAGATGCAGCAAGGAAACTGTCCATTCAGCCCACAGATTCCATGCGGACTATCAATCACCCGTTCACACAAGTTCTATGTTATCTGAAGAAGGGTCCTGACTCGAAACATCACCTATCCATGTTCTCTAGAGATGCTGCCTGACCCGCTGAGTTAATCCAGCACTATGTTTCTTAGTTTAGTTTAGTGTGGAGATGCAACACGGTAACAGGCCCTTCAGTCCACCAAGTCCACACCGACCAGCGATCCCTGTACACTAGCATTATCCTACATCTACGAGGGTCAATTTTACAATTTTACCAAAGCCAACTAACCGACAAACCTGTACGCCTTTGGAATGTGAGAGGAAACCGGAGCACCTGGGGAAAACCCACGCAGGTCACAGGGAGATTGTGCAAACTCCATTCAGCCAGCACCCGCAGTCAGGATCGAACCTGGGTCTCTGGCGCTGTGAGGCACCACTGTGATGCCCACAGATCAGGTATCTGCTGCTTTTAGGATTCCAGGACTGGTAAAGCTGCAACAATGATGATAAATAAGCTGTGCTGTCAAATGTGTAAAATCACCAGCCATAATTCACTGCATTTTATATAAGAAAACCACTCTTGCCTTCAAAACATAGTATAGGCTGTAACTAACCCTTAGCATCAGCTTCTCTCTCTATATAAGTATCAGCATTTGTAATGTGTGTTCAAGTTATTTCATATGACAGGCCCACTGGAGTGACTAGAATTGTTAAGCTGGGTAGCCCTGTAAGAGAAAGTTAGGACCTCCGCATGTACATTTACAGTAACTAAAGAAAGACACCAAATTCTGAAGAAGGGTCCCGACCCAAAACACCATCTATCTGAGATAGATGTCCATCGGCGTCTATTTGAGAGTCTAGGACCATGGGCCACAGCCCCAGAATAAAAGGACGTATCTTTAGGAAGGAGATGAGGAGGAATTTCTTTAGTCAGAGAGTGGTGCATCTGTGGAATTCATTGCCACTGACCGAGGTGGAGGCCAAGTCAATGGATATTTTCAAGGCAGAGATTGATAGATTCTTGATTAACAAGGGTGTCAGGGGTTATGGGGAGAAGGCAGGAGAATGGGGTTGATCAGCCATGATTGAATGGTGGAGTAGACTTGGGTTGAATGGTTCGAATGGCCCAACTTTGCTCCTGTCACTTATGAACTATCCATGTTCTCCAGAGATGCTGCCTGACCTGTTGTGTTACTCCAACATGTTTGGTATGAAACAGTATCTGTAGTTCCTTGTTATTACATTATTCACATGTTAGTTACAGTTGTACAAGACATTGGTGAGGCCACATTTGGAGTATTGCATTCAGTTTCCGTCATCCTGCTACAGGATGCTGCAGAATTCCTTCAAAATGAATTCCGATGGGATGGACTGCAGATGAAGGATTGCTGTACATCGTGTAGTGTCGGCAGCAGGAGTTTGTGTTGCTTCAAGTACCAGGTTTGCTCAAAGGTTCATTTATTATTGCATGTACCGAGATGCAATTAAACACCTTTTTTGCACACAGATCAGCAAGACTATCCGTGTACATAAGCACAATGTACAGAATGTACAGGACAGCCCACTGAATAGACAATAGCTGCAGGGGTAGGCCATACGGCTCTTCATGCCAGCACCGCCATTCAATGTGATCATGGCTGATCAGCCACAATCAGTACCCTGTTCTTGCCTTCTCCCCATATCCCCTGACTCCGCTATCTTCAAGAGCCCCATCTAGCTCTCTCTTGAAAGTTTCCAGAGAACCGGCCTCCACCACCCTCTGAGGCAGAGAATTCCACAGATTCACAACTGTCTGTGTGAATCTATGTGCAGGAGGTGCTGTTTTGGCGCCATCTTATAGCCCGTGCTGCTTCTGGCCACAAAGGCCTATTGCAACCGTCACCTCCATTCCAGCCGACTCACGAACGGTCGTCCCTCTCCTTGCACAGCCCTTGTTCCCTGGGGATGCCCCCCACAGCCGACCTTGAGGGCGCGGATGACAAGACCTCCCCTGGTTCTTCTTACTTTGTCCAGCGTCCGCCGCCATCTCCCGCCACCGTTCCTCTCCGGATTCCCGGTGTTCGGGAGCGAGCAGGGGCCGGGCTCGGCAGCCTCCCTCTCCGGGCATGTTCCCAGTCCCCCCCCATTGGGATCGGAAAGAACTGCAGACACTGGTTTGAATCAAAGACAGACATAAAATGCCGGAGTAACTCAGCGGGCAAGGCAGCATCTCTGGAGAGAAGGAACGGGTGACGCTTCGGGTCGAGACCCTTCTTCATACTGCCAGTCCCGCTGAGCTACTCCAGCAATTTGTGTCCACCTTCCGTTGGCACATGGCCACTGTGTGATCCAAGATCCTAACAGGGAGTTAAATACATTTCTGCTTCAAGCTGGTGCCTTTATAAACGTGCAATGATGAGGTGTCTGATATGGGTGCAGATGATGCACTGTATTCCACCTCTACACCTGTCATTAGACTCACAGGGATTTTGCAGTGGATGTTCACTGCAAGGCTGTTAGAGAGTGAGGGATTTGCTCATTTATTATTTCTGCTCAGCATCGTACCACCGATGAAAGAAGACTCTTCAGTCACTCGGCCTTCAATAGTCAGACCCACACTGGGTGACTTGATGAAAACACCAGATTTTTTTTGTATTCTCTCTGATCAATTCCATTCAAAGAGTCCACTGATCATTACAACAAATGTGGTTTTAGTGTTAACTGCGCTACCATAAATCCGCGATCGCATTGAACTGGCATTAGTTGCAAAGCCAACGTGGAAAAAAATATCTTTCTTGAATAAGTATTGGACGGCACAGTAGCCCAGTTGGTAGAGTTGCTGACTCAAAGCACCTGAGACCCAGGTTCGATCCTGACCTCAGGTGCTTTCTGTACGGAGTTTGTACACTCTCCCTGTGACCACGTGGGTTTTCCACGGGTGCTCTGGTTTCCTCCCACACACTGGAGTTCTCCGCTACTGAGTGTTAGATCATCAGGGGTATTTAGGAAAGTATAGATACATTTTTGAAACATCAGACACTTGAGAACGATGGGGAACTGGCACCAAAGAGGAGATGGGCCTGGAGAAGACCAACCATGATCATAACGAATGGCAGGGTAGGCTTGATGGGCCAAATGGCCTGCTTTGTTCCTATACTGCGCAACCCTTATATACACCAAAGGTCTATTAACCCAAAAGGTTTGATTGATAATGCTCTTGTGATGTTTTAGGAAGTTAATGCATCAAGTCGATGGCACGATGTAGATACAAGCAGTTGCTAAATTATAAGTAAGGATACATGGCAGACTGTCGAGATTTATCGACGCTAAGACTGCCAAAGTTAGAAGCCTCAGGTTAAAACCTTACACCACTTGAATTGCAATTTTATCAGCATCTTAAAATTTATTGGCAGACTTCAGAAAAAGAAGCATGTTGCATGGCAGGCAACCAAATGCGATATCGGAAGTATACCTTTCAACCGAGTCCAGTTGCAGTGTGTGTAAGAAGTTCAGATCCATGCATGGGAATTTACAAGTTTGCAGATACGGCGCGGAAACAGGCCCTTCGGCCCACCGAGTCTGCGCCGACCAGTGAACCCGCACACTAACCCTATCCTAAACACACGCAGGACAATTTACAATTTTACCAAGCCAAATAGCCCACAAACCTGCACGTCTTTGGAGTGTGGGAAAGAACTGGAGCTCCCGGAGAAAACGCACGCTGTTATGGGGAGAACATACAAACTGTGCAGACAGCATCCGTAGTCAGGATCGAACCTGGGTCTCTGGCGCTGTAAGGTAGCAACTCTACCGCTGCGCTACCATACCACCGTGCCGCCCTTAAAGCAGTAAATGCTGGAAGTACTCGGTAAGTCAAGCAGCATCTGTGGAGGCAGAATAATACTGATTTTTCAGTTCTGATGCATTTATATATTTTCACTGGCACTTTTCTGGGCAGGGAGTTAGTTGTCCACACAAGGGCACAAAGTGCTGAAGTAACTCAGCGGGGCAGGCGGCATCTCTGGAGAACATGGATAGGCGATGTTTCAAGTCGAGACCCTTCTTCAGAGTCTGGAGAAGAGTGCCGACCCAAAACGTCACCTATCCACGTGTAGAAAGGAACTGCAGATGCTGGTTTATACTGAAGATAGACACAATGTGCTAGAGTTACTCAGCTGGTCAGGCAGCATCTCAGGAGAAAAAGGATGCGTGACGTTTTGAGTTGAGACCCTTCTTCAGACTGAAAGTAGAGGGGAGGAAACTGGAGAAAAGGACAGAACAAAGCAGAATAGTCACCTATACATGTTCCCCGGAGATGCTGCCCGTCCCGCTGAGCTACTCCTGCGTTGTGGGTTTTTTTTTCTCCAATCTTACTGCCTTGACTTCTCCATCCTTGGGGAAAGACTGACTGTCCACCCAATCCATATCTCTTATCATTTGATATCTTTCTAACAGGTCCCCCCCTCAGTCTCTTACACTCCAGAGAAGACAATCCCAGTTTGTCCAATCTTTCCTTATACTCCTGTTCCTATTTTCTAAGAGATTCCCCTTTTTGGAACATAGAAGCTCCACTCCTGAGAAAACTACAGAGAGTCAGTATGTCAAAGAGGACTCTCTCGAACTTCTGTTTAAGAAGGAACTGCAGATGCTGGAAAATCAAAGGTGGAGAAGGTGGACAAACATGGTGGAGAAACTCAACGGGTGCAGCAGCATCTATGGAGCGAAGGAAATAGGCAAAGTTTCGGGCTGAAGAAAGGTTTTGGCTACCCTCTCTCGAACCTCTACAAGTGCACAGTAGAGAGCATGCTGACCGATTGCATCGTGGCTTGGTTCAGCAATTTGAGCGCCCTGGAGAGGAAAAGACTACAAAAAGTAGTAAACCCTGCCCAGTCCATCATCGGCTCTGACCTCCCTTCCATCGAGGGGATTTATCGCAGTCGCTGCCTCAAAAAGGCTGGCAGTATCATCAAAGACCCACACCATCCTGGCCACACACTCATCTCCCTGCTACCTTCAGGTAGAAGGTACAAGAGCCTGAAGACTGCAACAACCAGGTTCAGGAATAGCTACTTCCCCACAGCCATCAGGCTATTAAACCTGGCTAGGACAAAACTCTGATTATTAATAACCACTTTCTGTTATTTGCACTTTACCAGTTTATTTATTCATGTGTGTATATATTTATATCATGGTATATGGACACATTTATCTGTTTTGTAGTAAATGCCTACTATTTTCTGTGTGCTTAAGCAAAGCAAGAATTTCATTGTCCTATACAGGAAACACATGACAATAAATTCTCTTGACTTGACTTGAGATCTGAGTTATAGAACCATAGAGTCATAGAGTGATACAGCGTGGGAACAGGCCCATCAACCCAACTTGCCCACACCGACCAACATATCCCATCTACACTAGTCCCACCTGCATGTGTTTGGCCCATATCCCACTAAACCTGTCCTGTCCGTGTACATGTTAAATTTCTCCTTCGTTTCTGAGAGACATACTCAATCTGCAAACTTTTTCTTGAGGGCCCAGTACATCAGCTCAGCTGGTAGAGCCGCTGCCTCACTGCATCCTGGTTCAGTCCCGACCTCTATGTGGAGCTTGCACGTTCTCCATGTGACCACGTGAGCTTCCTCCAGGTGCTCCTGTTTCCTCCCTTACCTGACAGGTGACGAAGTTGGCAGGTGGCCAGTCGCCTCTCGTAGAAGGATGAGAGGGAATCTTATTGAAACATACAAGATTATTAAGGGATTGGACAGGCTAGAGGCAGGAAACGTGTTCCTATTGATGGGGGGTGTCCAGAACAGTATCCTCCAACAGTTTGTCTTTTGCTCCAGATTCCTGCACCTGCCGTCTCTAGTGGTATCCTCTTCATTTTCTTCTACCTCCTTCAATATTCCCCCTCTAGTGCGATGCCTAGAACTGGTTGTGACTCTCTATTCTCCAGCCTCTTTCTCAGGCATCATTCCCATTTAAACGTGACAATTTTGCCATATGAAAAAATATATATTTTCATGTCTTAAGCTGTCACTCTGAAAGCAATTCTGTGCCAATTTAACAATCTATACGAAGATTTATCTAAATATTTTTAACGGATGATAAGGGTCATTTTATTACCTAGGTAACGGGCTGACTGAAAAGCTGGAGTTTGCTTCTTTCAAACTCACTCATTCTATTTCTTAATTTGCTTTCATTTGCTTCAAGGGGAAATGTATGAACATGGTGTAGGAGGCAACTGCAGATGCTGGTTTAAACCCACGATAGACACAAAATGCTGGAGTAACTCAGCGGGTCAGGCAGCATCACTTGGGGAGAAGGATTGGGTGACGTTTTGGGTCAAGACCCTTCTTCAGACTGTGAGTCAGGGGAGAGGGAGACACAGAGATATGGAAGAGTAAGGTGTGAAAACGAGACATCAAAGGGGACTAAGTGCACGGAAAATATTGGCTAGGAGACGTTGACAACGAGGCGTACAAAGATAAAATTTAATCAGGAAGACAGACTGGTCAGAGGGGAAGGGGAAGGGATGGAGAGAGAGTGAGTCCCTTATCATGTTTCCCTTACCATCATTATTCCCTTATCATGTATCTGTACACTGTAAATGGCTCGATTATAATCATGTATTGTCCTTCCACTGACTGGATACCACGCAACAAAACCTTTTCACTGTACCTCGGTACACGTGACAATAAACTAAACTAAACTGAAAGCAATGGTTACTAGCAGTTAGAGAAGTCGATATTCATGCCGCTGGGCTGTAAGCTGCCCAAGCAAAATATGAATCAAATTTCCTCCAATTTGCATTTGGGCCTCACTCATTGAAATAAAAGGATTGTATTGAATGGTAGAGTGAGCTCAAAGGGCAAATGGTGTAGACATAGAACATGGAAGGGTATAGTACAGGAACGGGCTCTTTGGTCCGCAATGTCCATGCCAATGCTCCAGAGAAAACAATCCAAGTTTGTCCTGATAGTTGAAGCTATTCTCATCTGCCTGTACATGACCTGCATCTCTCCATTCCTTGCAAGCGCTTCTGCTTATCTTACTATCATGTATCGGCAAGCCACGTAACTCCCCTTATGCTCTTGCTTCTAATTTCTATGTTAAGGGATTCCCCTTCTCTAAAGCAGATCATCAGTTGACTGCTTGGAAGTGGCCAGGTTTCAAGGATGACGAGGTTTTCTTTCCTTCTGAATGCCTGGAACTCGCACCTGGGTCAACATCTGGTTAACAACTAGATTCAAGACCAGCGATTCTCATTAGAGAGCTGACGGTAATGGCCAACTTTAATTTGGTTTAGCTTAGTGCAGAGATACAGCACGGAAACAGGGCCCTTCGGCCCACCGAGTCCCCGCCGACCAGCACTATCATATACACATTAGGGACAATTTGCAATTTTACCGAAGCCAATTAACCTACAAACCTGCACGTCTTTGGAGTGTGGGAGGAAACCGGAGCACCCGGAGAAAACCCACGCAGGTCACGGGGAGAATGTAGACAAGCACCCGTAGTCAGGATCGAACCCAGGTCTCTGGTGCCTTAAGGCAGCAGCTCTACCACTGCGTCACCATCTAAGGCTTTAATGTAAAGTAACATTTCAAAAAAGCGCTAATGGACTGTATGCACAATAGCCTTTAAAATGGATAGGTCAATGCAGATTCTCTATGAAACGTAAATTACTGGAAGTTTTGTAATAGAATTTCTTTGTTTCTAATAATGGCAGCAGGGATCAATATGCTGAACAGGTTGAAGTCTGATATCCTATGATTTATTAAGAAGGAATTGCTTTAAAATTCTTTGCCAAAAATATATGATTGAATACCACATTCACAGGAAAGATAATTTGATTCACAAATTTAAACATACGCAGATCTTGATTAATGCACAGCAAAGTATTTTTGAAATGTTACCTACTCATAGGGATCTGATCTTCCACATCTTTCTAAAGTCCTAATTGAAAAGCTGTGGTGATTTTAAGCATTTCATCGCAATAACACCAGCGACTTTGCATCATTGGGGCTTCTTTATTTTAGCTGTTGTTCTATGTTTGGTCGGCAACTCGAACGCCCAGGAGCAAAGAAGTCTGCAAAAAGTGGTGGACACTGCCTGGTCCATCACGGGTTCCGACCTCCCCGCCATCGAAGGGATCTACAGGAGTCGCTGCCTCAAAAAGACAGCCAGCATCATCAGAGACCCACACCACCCTGGCCATGCTCTCATTTCACTCCTGGCATCGGGGAGAAGGTACAGGAGCCTAAAAACTGTCACGTCCAGGTTCAGGAACAGCTTCTTCCCTACAGCCATCAGGCTAATAAACACTACAACCTCCACATAAGCTCCGAACTGCATAGTCAATAGACAATAGGTGAAGGAGTAGGCCATTCGGCCATTCGAGCCAGCACCGCCATTCAATGTGATCATGGCTGATCATCTCCAATCAGTACCCGTTCCTGCCTTCTTCCCATATCCCCTGACTCCGCTATTTTTAAGAGCCCCATCTAGCTCTCTCTTGAAAGCATCCAGAGAATCTGCCTCCACCGCCCTCTGAGGCAGAGAATTCCACAGACTCACCACTCTCTGTGAGAATAAACTTGGACTACATAGACTTGGGGGCATTGCTTTTGTCTATATGCACTATATTGTTTGCTTTTTATGTGTACGTATATGTGTGTGTGTGTATATTATCTATCTATCTATATTACTAAAAGTCTGTTCTTGACCGGTTTTGGCCATCTGTGCTGAGATTTCCGAGAGAACGCCGCCGCCTACGGCCATCATTTTTGGCCACCTTGCTCAGAGCCCCCCTCCGCCGCATGTGTGCCGAGGATTTTTCCCGTTGATTAAAAATGCCAGAGATATTAATGTTTTTACAAAAGTCCCCATTCTCTCTGCTGCCCCCGCTGGCGGCAGAGGGGAGAGACTATAAAACCAGGAAGTGGTGTGCCACACAGTCTCTTCAAGATGGAGGAAGGCAGAGGGTCACGTTTCTCTGAGCTGTGAATAACACTGAACACGTGTCTACTCAAATGTAAGTGCCCTTAGTGGTTCTAAAATGCTTGCAGAATGTGTCTATTGGTTCTAAAGCTTGCAAAAAGTGTCTCCATTGGTTCTAAAGCTTGCAAAAAATGTCTATTGGTTCTAAAGCTTGCAAAAAAATGTCTATTGGTTCTAAAGCTTGCAAAAAAATGTATATTGGTTCTAAAGCTTGCAAAAAAATGTATATTGGTTCTAAAGCTTGCAAAGAAAATGTCTATTGGTTCTAAAGCTTGCAAAAAAAAATGTCTATTGGTTCTAAAAAGCTTGCAAAAAAAGTGTCTCTATTGGTTCTAAAGCTTGCAAAAAAATGTCTCTATTGGTTCTAAAGCTTGCAAAAAATGTCTCTATTGCTTCTAAAGCTTGCAAAAAATGTCTATTGGTTCTAAAGCTTGCAAAAACAATGTCTATTGGTTCTAAAGCTTGCAAAAAAAATGTCTATTGGTTCTAAAGCTTGCAAAAAAAATGTCTATTGGTTCTAAAGCTTGCAAAAAAATGTCTATTGGTTCTAAAGCTTGCAAAAAATGTCTATTGGTTCTAAAGCTTGCAAAAAAAATGTCTATTGGTTCTAAAGCTTGCAAAAAAATGTCTATTGGTTCTAAAGCTTGCAAAAAATGTCTCTATTGGTTCTCAAGCTTGCAAAAAGTGTCTCTATTGGTTCTAAAGCTCTCTATTGGTTCTAAAGCTTGCAAAAAAATGTCTATTGGTTCTAAAATGGTTCATACTAGCGCTCCAGCGCTACTTACTGCAAATGGTTGATTGGTTGCTTTGGCTTGAAGTTGAAAGGTACTACTTATTGCACATGGTGGCTTGGGAGCTTTGACTTGAAGTTGAAAGGCACTACTTACTGCAAATGATGGCTTGGGTGTGGCTTGAAGTTGAAAGGCACTACTTACTGCAAATGGGGGGCGTGGGTGCATTGGTTTGAAGTTGAAAGGCACTACTTACTGCAAATGGTGGCATGAAGTTGAAAGGCACTACTTACTGCAAATGGTGGCTTGGTTGCTTTGGCTTGAAGTTAAAATGCAGTACTTACTGCAAATGGTGGCATGAAGTTGAAAGGTACTACTTACTGCAGATGGTGGCTTGGGTGCAATGGCTTGAAGTTAAAATGCAGTACTTACTGCAAATGGGGATGTGGGTGCATTGGCTTGAAGTTGAAAGGCACTACTTACTGCAAATGGTGGCTTGGGAGCTTTGACTTGAAGTTGAAAGGCAGTACTTCCTGCAAATGATGGCTTGGGTGTGGCTTGAAGTTGAAAGACACCACTTACTGCAAATGGTGGCATGAAGTTGAAAGGCACTACTTACTGCAAATGGTGGCTTGGGTGCTTTGACTTGAAGTTGAAAGGCACTACTTACTGCAAATGATGGCTTGGGTGTGGCTTGAAGTTGAAAGGTACTACTTACTGCAGATGGTGGCTTGGGTGCAATGGCTTGAAGTTAAAATGCATTACTTACTGCAAATGGGGATGTGGGTGCATTGGCTTGAAGTTGAAAGGCACTACTTACTGCAAATGGTGGCTTGGGTGCTTTGGCATTAAGTTGAAAGGCACTACTTACTGCAAATTGTAGCTCGAGTGCTTTGGCTTTAAGTTGAAAGGCACTACTTACTGCAAATTGTAGCTTGGGTGCTTTGGCATTAAGTTGAAAGGCACTGCAAATGGTGGCTTGGGACCTTTGACTTGAAGTTGAAAGGCACCCCTTACTGCTAATGGTGGCTTGGGTGTGGCTTGGGTGTGGTTTGGGTGTGGCTTGAAGTTGAAAGCCACTACTTACTGCAAATGGTGGCTTGGATGCAATGGCTTGAAGTTAAAAGGCATTACTTACTGCAAATGGCGGCTTGGGTGCTTTGGCTTGAAGTTAAAAGGCACTACTGTAAATGCACTTACTTCCTGTTTGCACTGTATATTGATTTTAGATAAAACGCTACCACTTGCCGCTGTGATTTTTGGCCATCTTACTCAGTCCCCCTCCGCTGAGCAGGTGCAGAGAATTCTTCCCATCAATGAAAAATAAAAGTGTTATTAGTTTTTTTTTAAATTGAGAACTCTCTCCTGTCAATCACTCCATGAAAGCCACACCTTTTCCGGTGGGGGGGGGGAGGGGGGGGAGGGGTTATATAAAACCCGGAAATGTGGGTGTGGCTCAGTCTCTCAGTCTCAAGATGGAGGAGGGAGAGGTCACGACTCGCTGTCTTTAGTGGCTTTGCATCCTACTTCAAATGGTAAGAAACTGCACTTGAATTTGGTGGCCTTATACTCTGCTTGAAATAGAAATTCAAGGATTAGCCGTGAGTCAACTACCAGCCCACCAGCCGTGAGTGAGTGAGTTGCCAGCACAACAGGCTTGATTGACTGAGACGCCAGCCCAAGAATCCATTTGGCGCACAATTTTCATACTAGTCCTCTGGAAACCAGTCCCTTCAGCCCACAACACCCATACTAGCGTTCCAGAAAGCCCCCCCCCCTTGCACAAGGACGTTTGTCTCCATTGGCAGAGGGGTGCAGAACCACTTAGCACGGGGTTTCGAGTGACCGGACAACAAAATGCAGGTGAGAAGAGGTGATTTCTTCATGCTGCATGTTGTTAGGATATGGAACATTCAGCCTTAAAAGGAAATGGAGGCAGAATTTAGGGCGGCACAAATGTGCAGCGGGCAGAGCCGCTGGCCCACAGCGCCAGACACCCACTTACGTTCCTGACCTCGGATCCTGCCTGCATGGAGTTTGTACACTCTCCCTGTGTCCGCGTGGGTTTCCTCCAGGTGCAATGAAAATCTTCCTTGCCGCACGGTGGCGCAGCGGTAGAGCTACTGCCTTACAGCGCCAGAGACCGGGTTTCGATCCTGACTGTCTTGTCTGTGTCTTTGTCTGTGCGGAGTTAGTACGTTCTCTCCGTGACCTGCGTGGGTTTTCTCCGAGATCTTCGGTTTCCTCCCACACTCCAAATACATACAAGTTTGTTAGTTAATTGGCTTGGTATTAATGTAAAATTGTCCCTAGGTAGTGTAAATGTGCGGGTATCGCTGGCCGGTGCGGACCAGGAGGGCCGAAGGGCCTGTTTCCACGCTGTATCTCTAAACTAAACTTTTTTTTTAAATCACCGACACAAAACATCACCACCACCAAAGATATGAGACAAATGCTAAAGCGGAGGCAGCGCAGTCTAAATTATTGAGTGGAGATATTGGCTCTTTAAACCTCTGCCTGAGTTCCCCACTCTAACGTTGAGACTTGTAAAAAGCCTTTAATGTACAGAGAGGTGCTGACTGTTCTCCCAACCCCCTTAATATGCAACACACATAATAAATGCTGTAGCGATGGCCCAGAAAATAACTTGACTGCCAATAATGAATCCCAAGACAGGAGATAAACACAATGCCGATGGAGGTATTGCCTGGAAAATCAGAGACCCTTTTCTCTGTAATGTTTCCTGAAGATATACAGGATGCACCTAAGTCTTGAAGGGGTCCCATAATCGATTGATGGGGTCCCATAATCGACTGCTTTTTATCGATTGAATGACTCAGCGTGGGAACACCGAGCCTGTGTAGACCGGCGATCGTCCGTTCCCACTAGTTCTTGTTGTCCCACTTTCTCATGCACTCCTGACACACTAGAGGCAGTTTTACAGACCCTACAAACCCTACAAACCCACGCTCTTTAAGGTGTGGAAAGAAACCACTCCTGGAGAAAACCCACCCAGTCACGGGAAGAACGTGTGAAAATCTGCTCTGACCTTTCCACACCTTATTCCCCCCCCCCCCCCCCCCCCCGCCCATCCCCCACCTCTATCAGTCTGAGGAAGGGTTTTGACCCGAAACGTCACCTATTCCTTTTCTCCAGTCGTGTGTCTGTGTTGGTTTTCTCCGGCTGCTCCGGTTTCCTCCCACACTCGAAAGACGTGCAGGCTTGTAGGTTAATTGGCTTCGGCAAAACTGTCCCTACCGTGTGTGTAGGATAGTCTTAGTGTACGGGGTGATCGGAGCCAATGGGCTGAAGGACCTGTTTCCATGCTGTATCCCTTTAAAAAAAGTCGAAAAGGTTGCCTCGTTAGAATTTCATTGTTCTGGGCCCAGTGTCCATGGCAATTAAACTTTCTTGACTCTTGACTCTTGAAAGTACGTGGCCATTGATTCATTGAACTTACTTTCACTGGCCAACCCCACATTGATTTGTGAGTGCTGTCCTTTCCCTTGTTTGCAGGCAGGCAGAGGTTCACTTACACCTCCTTCAATCTCATCTACTATATCGTGTGGGCTCCGATATATCGGCGAGACCAAGAGCAGACTGGGCGATCGTTTCGCTGAACTCCTCCGCTCAGTCCGCCTTGGCCTACGTGATCGTGCCTGGTGATTAAGGTGGTAAAAAGCAAAGATTGAGTAACTCAATGGGCCAGGCAGCATCTCTGGAGAGTAGGAATGGGTGATGTTTCGGGTCGAGACCCTTCTTCAGTCTGACATGCTGCCTATCCCGCTGAGTTACCCCAGCATTGCGGGTCTATTATTGACAATAAAACACTTTTGACTCTTGACATGCTTTCACCTTACATTCGACCTCCCAAGTGCAACACCCCCCACTTGCTCGGATTAAACTCCATCTGCCATTTCTCCTTCCATAGATGTAACTGATCTAAATCCCGCTGTAGTTTTGACAGCCTGCCTCAGTGTCTGCAACTCCACCAATGCTGGTGTTGAATGCAAACTTACTAATCGACCCATCTACATTGATGTCCAAGTCATTTATTTGTAGTATCACGAACAGCAGCGGTTCCAGCGCAGTCCCTGCGGAACTCCAATGGAATAACACACTGCCTCCTCCATGAGGCGGCACGGTGGCGCAGCGGTAGAGTTGCTGCCTTACAGCGACCCGGGTTCGATCCCGACTACGGGTGCTGTCTGTACGGAGTTTGTACGTTCTCCCCGTGACCATGTGGGTTTTCTCCGAGATCTTCAGCTTCCTCCCACACTCCAAAGACATATAGGTTTGTACCTTAATTGGCTTGGGTTTGTATACTTGGTAAATTGCCCCTAGTGTGTGGGGTTCACTGGTCGGTGCGGACTCGGTGGGCCAAAGGGCCTGTTTCCGCGCTATATCTCTAAACTAAACTGAACTAAACTAAAACCTTCAAAATCCAACTAGTTCTGAATCCAACTAGTTCTGAATCCAACTAGCAAAAATTGATTAAATTAAAATCTCTTGGCTGTTTTGTTGTGAGAAAACAAGGTCATATTTTCTCGGGGAAAATATATTTTAAACAGATTTTTTTAATGAGTCATCTCCCAATGAGTTAAAGCTGTAATCCATCAGGACTAGTTAGTGTGCTGACTTGCAGGCAGTGTTAATGGTTGCATTAATGATTCAGATTGAGATGTTTATGTTTGTTCTGCGCAACTTAAATCAATATGACGTAAGCTTTGCAGTAACAGTACTCCTGGTTTATTTTAATAAGTAAACTGCATGAAACCCTAATTTGATTTAATTTTTTTAAAGTAACTTTATACCACTTATTGGTCATAATGTCTTTCAATTTCTTTTCTAACACTGTTAAGGTATATTTGTGCTCTTTGGAGCTGCTGCCTCACAGCGCCAGAGACCCGGATTCGATCCTGACCTCGGGTGCTGTCTGTGCAGAGTGTGCACGTTCTACCTGTGACCGCGTGGGTTTTAGTTTAGTTTAATTTAGAGATACAGCGCGGAAACATGCCCACCGAGTCCGCATCGACCAGCGATCCCCGCACATGAACACTATTCTACACACACTAGGGACAATTTACACTTACACCAAGCCAATGAACCTACAAACCTGTATGTCTTTGGAGTGTGGGAGGAAACCCGAAGATCTCGGAGACAACCCATGCGGTCGCGGGGAGAACGTGCAAACTCCGTACAGGCAGCACCCATAGTCGGGGTCAAACACGGGTTCCCTGGTGCGGAAAGGCAGCAACTTGCTCCGGTCACCCCCAACATCTCAAGTGCATGTTTGCAGGTTAATTGGCCTCTGTAAGAAGAAAAGGTTGCCTCTGGTGTGTAGGGAGTGGATGAGAAAGTGGGATAACATAGAACTAGTGTATGGGTGATCACTGGTTGGCATGGACTGGGTGGGCCGAAAGGCCTGTTTTAGCGCCGTATCTCTAATCTAAATTGCATAAAGGTTTAACATTTTTAAACTGATTATTACAACTATATACGTCATTAATAGGGCCCGAAGGGGACAAAGTGCTAGAGTAAATCAGCAGGTCAGGCAGCATCTCTGGAGAACATGGATAGGTGATGTTTCGGGTTGAGACCCTACTACAGACTGGGTTCAATCCTGACCTCGGGTGCTGGCTGTGTGTGGAGTTTGAAGGTTCTTCCTGTGACCAGGCGGTGCTCTGGTTTCCTCCCGCATCCCAAAGACGTGTGGGTTTGTGGGTTAATTGGCCTCCGTTAAAAAAATCGCCCCTTTGTGTGTAGAGGGTGGGTATACGTGGGATAACATAGAACCCGTGTGATCGGCGTAGACCACGATGGGCCGAAGGGCCTGTCTCTATACTGCATCTCTAAACTAAATTTAAACCAAATATTTCTCTTTCTCTTTGCTAAACCTTGCTGCCTGTAAATGAACCTACAAGAAGAGAGATTTAGTATACAGCAAGTAATTCCATCGGTGAAAAGTGCTTTGAATTCTCCTGAGGACGTACTGCAGTGCAGGTTCTTTTTTCTTAAACTTGCCAGAGCACGGTGCGAGGAGTTTTACTCGCTGGGCTTAAGCCCGAGAAACCTTCCTGCTGACTGCCCACAACCAAAACAACACTGCATTCTTCGCCATAGACTTTAGAGGTACAGCGTGGAAACAGGTCCTTCGGGCCACCGAGTCCGTGCTGGCCAGCGATCGCCCCATACACTAACACTATCTCTAAACTAAACTAAACTAACCTAAGGTACATGGATAAGATAAGTTTAGAGAGATAGGGGACATGGGGTAGATGTAGGATAGGGTAGTGTAGATGGGGTATGTTGGTCAGAATGGGCAAGTTGGGCCGAAAGGCCCGTTTCCATACTGTATGACTATGCCATTCTCTATTGTGTTGATTCAAATATTAGTCTACCTTTCTCCAAAGGAAATATTGATCCCTGATTCTTCGAGGGAGAGAGAGAGAGAGAGAGAGAGAGAGAGAGAGATAAGTCCTGCTGTAATGTTCTGAGTGTGGACAATTCATCTCACTTCTCTTGCATGTTGTGGGTGTGGATGGCAAGTTGGCTCGAGTTCTTTGCAAAAACACATTGAAAAGTTTGTCGGAGAAAGGGCAAGGACTTACATTTGAAGAAATAATGTATAAGTAGGAAGAAAATTCATTTCTTTAAGAAACAAAAAAAAAACCCAAAAGGAGAAGTGATTTATCTGTGGCTGACAAGACAAATTAAAGAAGGCATTGAATCCAAGGAAGAAGTTTAGAAACTTGCCAGAAATAGAAGAGGGACTGCGGATTGGGAGCCTGCGGATAGGAGAGGGCCTGCGGATTGGGAGCCTGCGGATAGGAGAGGGCCTGCGGATTGGGAGCGTTTTAGAACCCAGCTGAAGAAGGCCAAGAAGTTGAGTTAAAGTAGGCCAAGGTAAGTGAGAAATGGCAGAAATAGAGTGAGAGTTTGTACAGAGGGCGAGAGGTAGCAGCGGACATGGCAGCACGGTGGTGCAGCGCCAGGGGCCTGGGTTCGATCCTGACTACGGGTGCTGTTTGTACAGAGTTTGCACGTTCTCCCCGTGCCCGTGTAGGTTTTCCCCGGGTGCTCCCGTTTACTCCCACACTCCAAAGATGCATGGGTTTGTGGATTCATTTGGCTTGGGATAGGACTGCATTTTGTCCCTAGTGTGTAGGATACAGCTGGTGTATGTGGGGTGGTTGCTGGTTGGTGCAGACTCGGTCGGCTGAAGGACTCGTTTCCCTGCTGTATCTCTAAACCGTGGCAACTCAATTTGCCCACAACTGCAGTAAGTTATTCATTACATGTAGGAGCTTGCATGTAATGATCAGTGTTCCTTCCAAAGCCTCTTTATGCCAAGTTTAACAGAGTAATCATCATCAGCGGTCACTCGAAACAAGTATGACTGTCCTCTCATGGAGGACGCCTGTGCGTGACTTTGTTAAACGTGGGGAGGCTGGTGCACAGACAGCCACCACACGGTCCTTGATAGATCTGGGTCAGGATCCAGTGGCATGGAATCCAAGACGATCGGAGACCCTTTTCTGCTGCAGCCTTCATCCGCCTTCCCAGCCGCTGTAACGCCCCACTAAGGTCAGCCATTGTCCTCCGCCTGTTCCACCATTGAGGTCTTGGTTGGATTGCTCTTTGTCAGAGACCTCCCCCTCGACATTACCGCCATGGGTGACCCTACCAGGAGCATAGCTCCAGACGGCATCGCTCTCAGGATCTCAGGTCCACACAAGCTTCTCCACCACGACAAGGTAACAATCCACGGAGCAATAAGTCGGTAATCAATTGTCTTTGGTTCCACTGACATGTTGTACATGAAGACGATTTAGTTTAGAGACACAGCATGGGAACGAGTCCTTTGGTCTGCTGAGTCCACACCAATAAATCTATCGCCCGTCCACACTAGTTCTGAATTATCCCACTTCCTCATCCGCTCCCTGCACACTAGGGGCAAAATTACGGAGGCCAATTAACCGACAAACCCGCACGTCTTTAGGGTGCGGGGAGGAAACCGGAGCACCCGGAGAAAACTGGGAAGGAAGAAGAATGGGGTTGAGAGGGAAAGATGGATCAGCCATGATTGAATGGAGTGGGCCGAATGGCCTCATTCTGCTGCTATAACGTATGAACTTATGAAAACCCACGCGGTCACAGGGAGAACGTGCAAACGCCACACATTGGACAGCACCCGAGGTCAGGATCGAACCCGGGTCTCGGGCTCTTTGAGGCAGCTGCTCTATCAGTAAGCCCCACCCTGCTTCCTCTTGTAATGGGCTGATCTCCAAGCAAATACCTTTTACATTCAAATGCTCAGAAGCGGAATAATTACGGCATTTGAAGGTTGCGGCATGGAGAAACTAGTGTGGATGAGTTACGCCTGTTGGCAACAAATGACTTTGCATCGTGGTAAATTAAATGTTCTTGTGACTAACACTGGATGTAATTCTACATGTCACTGTGGTCTCATAAAAGACCTCAAAGATCCCATTGATCGTGATTGTTCGAATAGTCAATACTTGCCCCTGCGGGCTGCTGCTTGCTTCAGTTACACATTATTTACCAGAGATAATAAATAGTTGGTTATGACAACCAAATGGCTGAATTCTTATTTGGATTTTACAATGACAAACGTTTGCTTGGAGTAAACCTGCACGTCTTTGGAGTGTGGGAGGAAACCGGAGCACCCGGGGAAAACCCACGTGGTCACGGGGGGGGAGGGAGGCAGCAACTCTCGTAGAGAAACTGCGTAGAATGGTCGGCAGTGCCCCGGCAAGCAGCGGCCAAGCCCACCGACAGGACTGGCTTGGCGCAGTGGGCCGTGGATCCACCCGCTGTGGACCGACGGTGGAGGTCCTCCCCCCACCCACCCCCCTCGGTGAGCCCACCACGGACTCCAAACTCGGCCCCGGGAAGCCGGTGACGGCGGTCGAATGCGGAGGAGGGCCGCGAGAGCAAGGCGGGGGACACAGCAGGGGGTCGCCGAGAATGTAAGGGGACCCGCGCTGCCAAGAGTGAGGAGGGGCTCCCGCAATGCCGAGAGGTATCTGGCGGGGCCCCACCGAGAACAAAGTGGGGGGGGGGGGGGGTGCAATGATAGGACTGTTCGGTGAACTTTATGTAACTTTGCCGGAACCAGACACGTGGCGTCTCTGCGTGCGCTGCCTAGCTCAGGCCTGCTGTTTTACCGGGCTGTATGCAAAACAAAGTGTTTCACTGTACCTCGGCACACGTGAGAATAAAGTGCCATTGAATCATTGAAATACTGACAGATTTTTTTCCCACAGCGCCCAATATCTGGCCTTGCCCAGTTTCAGAAGCCCTGTCCGTCTCTGCACCCCATGTATTCTGCCTTCCTCCGCATCACCCCTCGCACCAGCAATTGTTCCTTCAGTCGCCAAGACTCCAAGCACTGAACCACATAGTTACAGTGTGCAAGCAGGCGCTTCGGCCCAACTTGCCCATGCCGGCCAACGCTCCCCATCTACACTAGCCCCACCTGCCTGCGTTTGGTCCATATCCCACTAAACCCATCCTATCCATGTACTGTATTCCAAATGCCTCTTAAATGTTACCATAGTTCCTAGCTCAACTACCCCCTCCAGCAGCTCGTTCCATGCACATCATTCTCGCCTTCTGTTGTACAATTACTGTGCGTTCCTGAAAGCTGGGTTTGCACGCTGAATAATGGATTGGACTGAAACACTACATCAGAGTTGATAATGCACATCTCAACATTCACCTCAAAGGTTTTTGTTGCCAAAATGTTATTGTACATTGAGTTGGCTTACAACAAAGTCTAAATTAAAAATCTATGTAAAATTATATCTGTCAGAGCAAGGAATATGTCACGTTGCTATTGGAAACAGGCCGCTGGCTATGTGGTTGCGACATCTATAAAGCAAGCATTGAAAATCTTGCACTTATATAAGCTTTCATCAAATCTCTAAAGTGTGTCTCAGACAATGAATAACTTTGAAGAGCAGGAGCAGTTGCCAAGCACCCCGATGCAACATCAATTCCATCCATGGCAAGGTGCCACACAACACTGAAACAAATGACCGGTTAATCAAGTTATGCAGCAGTCAATTATTAATTACATGGAATTAGAGACAGAAGGCACTCGAAAAAAAACAAAAAACCATAAGGCTGTAAATGCTGGAAATCTGAAATAAACAGAAAAAGCTGGAAGTGCACAGCAGGTCGGGCGGCATCTGTGGAGAGAGAGAAAAAAACACATATTCTTCTACTTATTGGGGAGCAAAGATCCTATAGCAGAGCTCGGCTATAGGATCCTTGATGGCGAGACCAAGCGCTGACTGGCCTATCATTTCGCTGAACACCTTCGCTTGGTCCGCCTTAGCCTATGTGATCTCCCGGTTGCCAAACACTTTAACACCCCCTCTCATTCCCACACTGACCTCTCTGTCCTGGGCCTCGGAAGTGGCGGCGCTGTTAACATCTGCGGCTCGCCTGCAGTCCGTCTGTCTTTACTTTCTTCTGTTGTTTTTTTTGTCTTGTTTTGGTTAAGTTTTAGTTTGTCGGGTTGTGTTAGAGGGGGTGAAACATGTTCTCTGTCCCTTCCTTCGGGGGAATGCGACTTTTTCGTGTCGTATCCTCCTTCTCTGCCTCCGTCTGCGCTGAGGCCTATTGGCGGAGCTGGCGGCCTCCAGCGTGCGACTGACCCCGAGGCTCCGGAGGCAGAGCCAGCCAGGACTTACCAACGAGAGGCTGGCCGTCTTCGGAGTTGAGGCAGCGGTGGCCTGACTTGCTGGTGCGGCGTTCTGGCTTTCGGCAGCGGCCTGGAGCTGATGCAGCGGGGCTCGGAGCGGAGACTGCGGGACCAGGAGCTGGGGCAGCGGCCTGGAGCTGGAGCGGCGGCCCGGAGCTGGGGCGGCGGCCTGGAGCGGAGGCTGCGGGACCTGGAGCTGGGGCAGCGGCCCGGAGCTGATGCTGTGGCGGGCCGTCTCGGAGCGGAGACGGAGCGTTCCGGCTATCGGCGGCGGTGACGTCACCACGGAGGTCCGCTGGCCTGGAGAGCGGCATCTTCGGCCTGGATCGATCGCCTCAGCGCAGAGGGAGCAGGGAGGGAAGAGACGGAGACTAAGACTTTGCCTCCATCACAGTGAGGATGTGCTTGGTGAACTCACTGTGGTGGATGTTTAATTTGTGTTTATTGTATGTTTTGTTATTATTGATTCTGTGTATGACTGCAGGCAACATATTTTCGTTCAGACCGAAAGGTCTGAATGACAATAAAGGATCTATCTATCTATCTATCTATCTATCTATCTATCTATCTATCTATCTATCTATCTATCTATCTATCTATCTATCTATCTATCTATCTATCTATCTATCTATCCTCCACTGTCGGAGTGAGGCCCAACACAAGTTGGAGGAACAGCACCTCATATTTCGCTTGGGCAGCTTACACCCCAGTGGTATCAATATTGATTTCTCTAACTTCAAGTAACACTTGCATCCTCTCTCTCTCTCTCCGTCCCATCCCCATCCTAGTCATTGTACTAGTTTCACTGTCAACCTGTTGATTTTCACTGTCTATGTAACTCGTTATCACCTACCAAACAGCCAACAATGGACCATTGTGGGCTCCACCTTTCCTTATTCATCGTTGCTTTGTGCATATCTTTCATTCTTTTGTCCTATGTACTTTCTATATCTCTCGTTCCCCCTACCCCTGACTCTCAGACTGAACTTAAGAAGGGTCTCGACCCAAAATGTCACCTATTCTTTCTCTCCAGAGATGCTGCCCGACCCGCTGAGATACTCCAGCTTTTTGCGACCCTGTTTCAGGTTCATGTTGTTTAATCGGCATTAGAAAGGGTTAATAATGTAACAGGTTTTACGCCAGTTCCACGGCTGGGAAAGGGATTAGAAGAGGAAAGAATAAACACGATAGGGTGGGAGACACAAAGAACTGCAGGTGCTGTAATCTCAAATAAAACACAAAGTGCTGGAGTAACTCAGCGGGTCAGGCAGCGTCTGTGGAGGGAAAGGACAGGCGATGTTTCGGTGGTGTGTGGGACGAGCTGCCGGAGGAGGTAGTTGAGGCAGGTGCTATCACAGCATTTAAGAGACAATTGGACAGGTACATGGGTAGGACCAGTTTGGAGGGATAATGGACCAAGCAGGTGGGACGAGTGTAGGTGGGACATGTTGGTCGTTGTGGGCAAGTTGGGTCGAAGTGTCTGTTTCCACGCTATGGCTATTTATGATTCTATTCGTTCCATCGATACCTGACCCACAGAATCAATAGGTTTGAGTCACAGTTTCACCTGCTGGAGTACCACACTTGCATTTTACCTCAGGTGTTGTGTTATCCTCAGGTTCTTTCTCCAACAAAAGGCCGAATAAATGAAGTTCACTGTCCCTGGCTGCTCATTATTTAAAAAGGAGTGTTTTTTAATGCTTTTGTGATGATCATTACATTTTGACGTCTGTGGCAGTTTGGCAAGCTGAAAGTTCCAAGTACATGTTAAACCTACTGAGCATTTTATTGACATACTTGTCTACTTTGACCGTGGCAGCTAACAGGTTGTGGTAGCTGGTTAATTTAACTCACAGAATAGTCCGCCTATTGAAGAAGAAGGTCTGAAGAAGCTGCACCCGCTGAGTTTCTCCAGCACTTTTGTCTACCTTCGATTTTCCAGCATCTGCAGTTCCTTCTTAAACAATCCGCCTATTGTAATATGTGGTGGGATGCCAATCCCACTGCTCCCCTCCTTAGTTGATAATCCAGGCCAAAAGTAAAAGGTCATAAGGAAAAGGAGTAGAATTAGGCCATTTGGCCAATCAAGTCTACTCCGCCATTCAATCATGGCTGATCTATCTCCCTCCTAACCCCATTCTCTTGCTTTCTCCCCGTAACCTCTGACACCTGACGTGATTTCCCAACTTTCACTCACCTAGGTATTGGAAGTTTGTTTTCTAACTTTGCTTCTGAATAATTTGATTCCACTCTTTCCACCTTAACAATCAAAAGGGGTTTCCATTTAATAATAATAATAATAATAATAATAATAATAATAATAATAATAATAATAATAATAATATATATTTTATTGTCATTGCACGTCAGTGCAACGAGATTTAGTATGCAGCTTCCATCAGATGTAAAAGAAGAGTAAAATAAATAAATAAGCTGTGTGTCGTGACCATCCGAGGGAGACAGTCCAGGGGGGTGGGGGGCACTCAGCAGGGCCAGTTCAGAGCCACTATCGCTCTGGGAATAAAGCTGCTTCTGAGTCTGGAGGTTCGGGCGTAGAAGGCCTTGTAACGTCTGCCGGAGGGAAGTAGTTCGAACAGTCCGTTACAGGGGTGTGATGAGTCTTTATGGATGCTGACGGCCTTCCTGAGGCACCGTGTGTGGTAGATGCCCTCCAAGGCTGGTAGCTCTGTCCCAACGATCCTCTGCGCTCTGTGGACGACGCGCTGAAGAGCTCTCCTCTCCGCCTCCGTGCAGCTGAGATACCACACAGAGATGCCATACGTTAATATGCTCTATATGGTAGAACGTTGTCAGCAGCTGTTGGGGCAGACCAGTCTTTTTTAATGTCCTCAGGAAGAACAGTCGTTGCTGTGCCTTCTTGACCAGCGCAGCGGTGTTGGTGGACCATGTGAGGTCCTCAGAAATGTGAGTGCCCAGTAACTTAAAGCTGGACACTCTCTCCACACTGTAAATTTATCACATTGGGGGCAATTTACAGGTAAATGGTGAGATGTAAATGTAAATGGTAAAGATTTCTCCAATCAAAGATGGCGCAACGGTAGAGTTGCTGCCTTACAGCGCCAGAGACCCAGGTTCAATCCTGACCTCTGGTGCTGTCCATGGGGAGTTTGCACGTTGTCCCTGTGACTGCATGGGTTTCCTCTCTCCACTCCAGTTTCTTCCCACATCCCAAAGCGTGCGGGTTTCTAGGTTAATTGGCCCTCTGTAAATTGCCCCAAGTGTGTAGGGAGTGGATGAGAATGCGGGATAACATGGAACTAGTGTGAACGGGTGATCACTGGTCAGCGTGGAGTCGATGGGCTGAAGGGCCTGTTTCCACGCTGTATCTCTAACACTAAACTATCACATTATGATTGCGGGAGGAAACCACCAGGTTGCTGTTCTTAGGTTAAGGAAACTTTGTACATTTGCTCAGGCAGCATCAGTGGACACTTCAGGTCTGTTTCCCTCTCCGCAGATGCTGCCTGATCTGCCGTGTTTCTCTGGTATATTCCCCTGTCATTTGAGATTTCCAGCCTTCACAGTTTTCTGTATCTCAGCTTCGTATAATAACTCTGACAAGAGTTGAACCGTGTATTAAAGCATCCGCTAACAGACTGAAAGGTTAATAACAGCACACTGTGAATTGTATATTATAGGAATTCAATATCAATAGGCAATTTCTGAAGACTGTGTTTGTCTGCACTCTAAGTTCCTTTCTTTTATTCTCACTGTATTTTTTATTTTACACATTTCAAAGGGAAGGAATTCAGCATAAAATTAAAGGGCACAACATTCGCTGCCACCAATAAATCGTACAAGGAATTTTGGAGAAATCACTTTATCCTGAGGGAGGTGATCAGGTGGCATTCACTCCCACAGGGATTGAGAAGATAGAGGTTTATTTATAACAAGAGGATTTGAGTTTAGGAGCAAGAAGGTCCTACTGCAGTTGTACAGGACTCTGGTGAGACCACACCTGGAGCATTGTGTGCAGTTTTGGTCTCCTAATTTGAGGAAGGACATTCTTGCTATTGAGGGGGTGCAGCGTAGGTTCACCAGGTTTATTCCCGGGATGGCGGGACTGACATATGATGAAAGAATGGATTGACTGGGTTTTTATTCACTAGAATTTAGGATGAGAGGGCACTTTATAGAAACATATAAAATTATTAAGGGATTGGACAGGGTAGATGCAGGGAAAATGTTCCCGTTGTTGGGGGAGTCCAGAACCAGGGTCACAGTTTAAGAATAAGGGGTAGGCCATTTAGGACTGAAATGAGGAAAAACGTTTTCACCCAGACAGTTGTGAATCTGTGGAATTTTCTGCCACAGAAGGCATTGGATGGCCAATTCACTGGATGTTTTCAAGAGAGAGTTGGATGTGGCTCTTCGGGCTAATGGAGTCAAGGGATGTGGGGAGAAAGCACGAACGGGGTACTGATTCTGGATGATCAGCGATGATCATATTGAATGGCGGTGCTGGCTCAAAAGGCCGAATGGCCAACTCCTGCACTTATTTTCTATGTTTCTATTAAGGGAGGAAGGAAGAAAGGGAGGTTTGCACAGGTGTAGCAAGTTGGAATGAGACTTGTGTAGAGCATAAATATCAACATTTTCAGCTGTGAATTCTAAGTATATTCCAGACCCAATAGCCACCAGGTCTCATGTGTTCCAACTCAATCTTTGATCGGCGTCTGTAGAAACAAGGAACCTGCAAATGCTGGTTTACTAAGAAATACACAAAGTGATAGAGAAACTCAGCTGGTCAGGCAGCATCCCTGGAGTACATTGATAGGTGACATTTCGGGTCGGGACCCTTCTTCAGACATCACAACATTTAAAAAACATTTGAACAGGTACATGGATAACATAGGGTTAAAAGGATATAAGCCAAATGGAGGTAGGTGGGACTAGTGTAGATGGGGGATGTTGGTCGGCATAGGCAAGTTGGGCCGAAGGGCCTGTTTCCACGCTGTATGATTCTATGACTACCTGAAGTCTGAAGGAGGATCCAGAGCCGTAACATCACCTACCCCTGTTCTCCAGGGATGCTGCCTGACCCGCTGAGTTACTCCAGCACTTTGTGTTTTCCTTTAGATCAGCGTCTACTGAACTAGCATGACCATCTTCCATTTCCAGAAACAACTTTAGGTAAAAGAACATCACTCATTGCAACAAAGACCAGAGATTCTCAAGTGAGCATATTTTGGTCATTCAACTCCTCAATTGTCCATAGATACAAATCCGGGCTTGGGTCCACATGTGTGTTTAGTGGATGCCCATCATTACTCAGGAGGCAAAGGAACGTGGCGTGGCCCCAATGAACATTACAATCATCTATGGATGGACCATAGTTCAGGTTGCATCACAGCTTGGTTGGGGAACAGACCTGCCCAAGACCGCAAGAAATCGCAGAGAGTTATACGTGTGGCCCTGTCCGTCACACAGACCGGACCTCCCACCAATTGACTGCATCTACACTTCATGCTGCCTCGGAAGAGCAGCCAACATCATCTAGGACTCACACCAAGATCATCCTTCCTTCTCCTGCCTCCCTGTCAGAGTACAACATCTTTGATGGTACAAAAGCTTGAAAGCGCGCACCACCAGACTGAGTAACAGCATCCTCCCCTCTGTTATCGGGTTTCTGAATAGTCCCTCAATTAGCTGGGGTATTATCTGGTCACCCATTGTGGACATTGAACTTTGTCTCTGGAACTGGTGCGCTACAATGCTGAGAACTATATTCTGCACTCTATATATACTCCCCTTTGCTCTACCTTTTGTACGAATTTAGCTTGATTAATTTTACTTATAATATTATCTGATTTTAACTGTATCGTATGCAAAACAAAGCTTTGTCTGAAGAAGAGTTTCGGCCCGAAACGTTGCCTATTTCCTTCGCTCCATAGATGCTGCCTCACCCGCTGAGTTTCTCCAGCATTTTTGTCTACCTTCGATTTTCCAGCATCTGCAGTTCCTTCTTAAACACTTTGCCAGCCCCTGATTTGTTCTGGCCTTTTCTCACCTCGCATTTATCCCCCACCCCCGCCCTTCCCCATCGCTACTTTCCATCTGAAGAAGGCTTCCGACCCAAAAAGTCACCTATTCTTTTTCTCCAGAGATGCTGCCCGGCCCGCTAAGTTACTCCAGCACTTTGTGCCCATCTTGGGTATAAACCAGCACTTGCACTTCCTTCCTACACACTGTTCACTGTACCCCTGTACAGCTGACTATAACAAACTTAAACCTAACCCGTCGGCACCAGTCCGCTCACGGGGGAATTACCCACAGAATATGAAAGAAAGCTGGATTTCCCGGGGGAACCTGATTAGAATTTGACCCCGGCTGTATGTCGGTTTCCCGAGTGTAAATTTAGGTTGCTCTGATGTCCTCCTAGCATCTGAATTTAAATTGATTCTAAATCTGTCTCATTATCTGCATGCGCAGAGTAGCAAAAAAAACATTGCATAAATAACCCTGCTACACCAGGATTGCCGTAATGAAGTGAAATATCAGAGGCTGTATAGAAAGCTTGTCGATAGCTGACAAGAGAGCGAGTTACATTACATACTCAATGAGCTGTGGATCTATTCCAAAGTGTCATTTATTAATGCTGGGTCCATTTCAACCCTCCCCAGTACAATTCCATCGTTCAGTGAACTTTCTTGTGCTCTTTGTCTCTCTGAATTCCCAGAGGTGTCAGTCCCTCTGTTCACCACGCCCTGTGTTTTAGCAGGCAGTGATATCAAGCCACAGGCTGCAAGACTGTTGCCCAAAGATCTATAGGTGTAGGATCTTTGCTGTTGCCTTTCATACGGTGGGTGATAAGCTGCAGCGGGGAAGCAAGCCTCGTTATAATCATTACCACAGTGTACACAATCGAGTCGACTCGCCAATGCGCCAGTCCTTCACGCCTCACTTAGCTACTTGGCACGCTCGGCAGGATTGTGAAGTTATTGAAACTGAAATGAAGCGAAGGTAAAGGGGATACCTTTCAGCGAACAAAGCTGCTGTCAGGAACATTGATAACAACAGTATTTGGCCAACTGCCACCGAACACCTTAAACAAGTTTTTTTTTTAAACAGGACTCGAGGGGCCTGAACTGTAGGGAGAGGGTTGGCAGACTAGGACTCCATTGTTAGTTTAGTCTAGAGATACAGCATGGAAACAGCCAGGCCCCGTCGGCCCACCGAGACCTCGCCGACCAGCGATCCCTGCACATTAGCACTAGGGACAATTTACCATTTTACCAAGCCACGTAACCTACAAAACCTGTACGTCTTTGAATCGCGGGAGGAAACCAGAGCACCCGGGGGAAAACCCGCGCAGGTCATGGGGAGAAAGTACAAACTCCGTACAGAAAAGTACCCCTAGTCAGGATCGAACTGGGATCGCTGGCTAGGGGAGCTCTACTGCTGCGCCGTCGTGTCGCTCACATTCCCTGGAGAGCAGGAGCACAGGAGGATGAGCGGTGATATAATGGAGATGCAATAAATAGATCTTATAAAATGATCAGAGGATGGATTGCGCACATGCACTCTTGTCCCGAGTAGACGAATCGAGGACCAGAGAACATAGGTTTAAGGTGAGGGGGGGAAATATTTCATAGGAAACTAAGGTGTATGGAATGAGCTGCCAGAGGAGGTAGTTGAGGCTGGTACTCTCGCAACATTTAAGGGACATTTAGCCAGGTACATGGGAATACATCAAAGTCCCTCACCCTGAGCACAGGATCACCCCAGGGTTGCGTCCTCAGCCCCCTATTGTACTCCCTGTACACACATGACTGTGTGGCTAGGTTCAGCTCCAACTCAATAATTAAGTTTGCTGATGACACTGTGGTGGTGGGCCTGATCTCAGACAACGATGAGAAGGCCTACCGGGAGGAGGTGGCTGATCTAGCACTCTGGTGCCAGGATAACAGCCTCCTCTTGAACATCAAAAAAAACGAAGGAGCTGCTCATGGACTTTAGGAGGGCACATCATCTGAGGACGTACACTCCATTGAGGATAAATGGGGATCCTGTGGATAGGGTGAACTGTTTTAAATATCTGGGAGTCCACATCTCCGAGGATATGACATGGGCATCACACGCCTCAGCACTCGTGAGTAAGGCAAGGCAGCGCCTTTACCATCTCAGGCAATTGAGGAAATTCAGAGTGTCTCCGAGGGTCCTCCAGTGCTTCTACGCAGCGGCGGTGGAAAGCATCTTGTCCGGGAACATTACCATCTGGTTTGGGAATTGCTCTGCCAAGGACAAGAAGGCTCTGCAGAGAGTAGTGCGTTCGGCCGAACGCACTATGGGAACGTCACTTGCCCCCCTGCAGGAACTATACAACAGGAGGTGCAACTCCAGAGCAAACAAAATCATGGGAGACCCCTTCCACCCCTGCAACGGACTGTTCCAGCCGCTACGGTCAGGCAAACGCCTCCGTTGCCATGCGGTGAGAACAGAGAGGTTGAGAAGGAGTTTCTTCCCAGAGGCCATTCGGACTGTAAATGCCTATCTCACCAGGGACTAACTACTGAACGTTTTTCCTTCCATTATTTATTATGTAAAGGTATATGTGTGTTATGATTGTGTTTATAGTTTGTTTGGTTGTTTGTCTTTTGCACAAAAGTCCACGAGCATTGCCACTTTCATTTCACTGCACATCTCGTATGTGTATGTGACAAATACACTTGACTTGACTTGACTTGGATAGGACAGGTTTAGAGGGATATGGGGCAAACGCGGGCAGGTGGGACTAGTGTACATGGGACATGTTGCCTGATGTGGGCAAGTTGGGCCGAAGGACCTGTTTCCATGGTATGACGCAATGACTATGACCTGTCGGCCTTCCCCTCTCCCATCTCTTTCTGCTTTTCTGGGAGCAGAAAAAGTTAAGGTGGCCACAGGAAATGCAGGAGGAAAGATAAACTCTGGAAGCAAAGAAGGATGATCTAAGAGAGACATGTTTTTGTGAATACATCAGAGGAAATTGGTCTTACTGGCAGAAGAGGTTAATAAGCAGATTTTTCGATTGACTGAAGGGTACAGCATGGAAATAGGCCATTCGGCCGATCGAGTCTGCAACAAGCAAAATCAAAGAACTTTAGATGCTGGTATAACCAAAGATAGACACAAAATGCGTGAGTAACTCAGCAGGTCAGGCAGCACCTCTGGAGATAAAGGTACATCCTTTTATTCTGAGGCTGTGCCCTCTGGTCCTAGACTACCCCACTAGTGGAAACATCTTCTCCACCTCCACTCTATCCAGGCCTCGCTGGGGAACTGATCACCTGTTTGCACTAATTCTATGTTATCCAGATTTTACTCAGGAAAATGTATCTACAAAGGGTGGTGAACCTGTGGAATTCTTTGCGACTGAAGGGTGCAGAGGCCAAGTCAGTGGATATTTTTAAGGCAGAGAGAGATAGATTGTTGATTAGTTCGGGTGTCAGAGGTTGTGGGGAGAAGGCAGGAGAATGGCGTTATGAGGGAGAGATGGGGTGGGAGATTGCAACCTTCACGTGGTCCGCCCTGTTTCAACTAATGCAATCAACCCGGCGTGAGCAAATAGAACAAGTGTCCCACAACTTTAGGCAAAGAGGAAGAAGAAGAGGAAGAAGAAGAGGAGGAATAGGAGGAGGAAGAGGAGGAGGAGGAGGAGGAGAAGAGGAGAGGAGGAGGAAGAGGAGGAGAGGAGGAGGAGGAAGAGGAAGAGAAATATAGATCAGCCATGATTGAATGGTGGAGGAGACTTGATGGGCTGAATAGTCTAATTCTACTCCTATCACTTATGACCTTAAACCCTAATTCCACTCCTACGATTTCTGAACACTAAAATGGGATTAGTGTCGGGAAGATGTGGGCAATTGGGGAACTACTCGTACTCTAAGGCTGAAGGGCCTGTTTCCGTGCAGATGTGTACAACTCCTCAGACTCTTGCAAGGATATCCCAACCTGTCAACGCCATCTTCTTTATTGCTTAGTTCATAATATTTCTGCATTCGCAATGGCGCTGTGCCCCATAAAATCACAGGAAAATATATTGAAAAGTATAAAATTCTCTTGAATGCATAAACCTTGTTTATAATAGTCCTCAACGCAATTTGTGCCTCAGTGGATGTCAGCTTTGATTGTCTAAGTTGCTTTCATTTACACATTACGTTCAGATAAGGCGATAAGCAAAGAGAAGGCTGGGTGGAGAGCAGTTTAAGAGAGACTCTGTAATAAGCCATTAGAAGGACTCTCTCTGCTCAGTAACAGACAGAACTAGGTTGCCAGAGACTGCGAGATGCATTTCACAGCACTCATTATAAGATTGCCTGTTTATTTTTTGGAGATAAAGTACTCATATAATTTAGAGCATATGGTCAAATGGTTATTATTTTCTAAAACCCGACAATCTCTTCCAATCTCTTTCAATTTAAAGTGGATGGCTGGCAGTCCAAATATTTTCGGTTTGTTGGCAGAAATCGGCAGCAACAATTTTTTGTTGAGATCCTTTTCTTTATAAAAAAAAGGCATCCATTCAGATGCCTCGTGTGCTGGAAGGAACTGCAGATGCTGGTTTGCACTGAAGATAAATTCATCACAAAATGCTGGGGTAACTCGGCGGGACATGCAGCATCTCTGGGGAGAAGGAATGGGTGACGTTTCGGGTCAAGTCTCAGACTGAGGAAAGGGGAGAGGGAGTCTAGAGATATGGAAGGGTAAGGTGTGAAAACACAGATCAAAAGGGGACAGTGATGGTCAAGGAAAATGTAGATTGGTTAATTGTTGGCTGAGGGGGAAGGTGACAACGAGGTGTAAAATCAGTAAAATTTAATCAGGAGGACAGTGAATCTGAGATCCCGGCGAAAACCCACGCAGGTCACGGGGAGAACGAACAAACTCCGTACAGACAGTACCCGTGGTCAGGATCGAACCCAGATCTCTGGCGCTGTGAGGCAGCAACTCTACCATTATGCCACTGTACCGCCCTTACGGACAATGAAAGTAAAATTGAACAGAATTTTAACTTGCTTCTGTATCCTATGACTACAACTCCGTGGACATGGACTTCCTGGAGGTTTCAGCGGGATTTGAACATACGACTTCATGAGTCAGAGAGAGGAAGCTATCTACTGAGACACAGGTGTTACACAGCACCCTGTCCCTGTTCATCGCTCCTTATTTCTTGTCCTGGCTATGCCAGCCGGCATCTCTCCTGCTTTCTTTGGAACACATCCAAACGGCTGCGATATGGTGCTTATTTACTTCTAGTTGTCAACAGTTATGCTCCACTAATTGGCCAGTTTTAAAAATAGTGCAGAACAACTTCTCAAAATAGCTGTCACAAGCAAGTGGAGTGCTAGCTGTATTCTCTTGACAATCAAGTCTGAGATCGTCTTTTTTTTTGAGGTTGTGAGAATGTGGTAAATTTAATTGATCTAATGGTAAATCTGAAGAAGGGCCCCCGCCCAAAAATGTCACCTCTCCATTTCCCTCCACAGTTGCCGACCGACGTATGATGAAAGGGACTGAAATATGATGAAAGAATGGGTCGACTGGGCGTGTATTCACTGGAATTTAGAAGGATGAGAGGGATCTTATAGAAACATATAAAATTCTTAAGGGATTGGACAGGCTGGATGCAGGAAAAATGTTCCCCGATATTGGGGGATTCCAGAACCAGGAGTCACACAGTTTAAGAATAAGGGGTAGGCCAGTGAGACGAGGAAAAACGTTTTCACCCAGAGAGTTGTGAATCTGTGGAATTCTCTGCCACAGAAGGCAGTGGAGGCCAATTCACTGGATGTTTTCAAGAGAGAGTTAGATTTAGCTCTCAGGGCTAACGGAATCAAGGGATATGGGGAAAAAAGCTGGAACTGGGTACTGATTTTAGATGATCAGCCATGATCATATTGAATGGCAGTGCTGGCTCAAAGGGTAGAATGGCCTACTCCTGCACCTGTTTTCTATGTTTCTATGTTTCTATGACCCACTGAGTTCCTCCAGCACTTTGGCGTTCTGCATTAAGGAAGACTTCCAAGATGGTAGCAAGTAGTGAAGATCAAAACAAGACAGAACATACAGTACACCTTCTGTCTGGGATAGACACAATGTGCTAGAGTAACTCAGCGGGTCAGGCAGCATCTCTGGGGAACATGGATAGGTGACATTTTGGGTCGGGACCCTTTATCAAGTAGGGTCTTTAAGAATGGCCCCGATCCAAAATGTCATCTACCCATTTTCTCCACAGATGCTGCCTGACCCGCTGAGTTACTTTATCAGTTTGTGTCTATTTTTAGTTAGGATAGTTTTGAGATACACCGCGGCAACAAACCCTTTGGCCCACCGAGTCCACACCGACCAGCGATCACTAGCACTATCCTACACACGATGGACAATTTACAATTTTTACTGACAAACCTGTATGTCTTTAGAGTGTGGGAGGAAACCGGAGCACCCGGAAAAAAACAACTTGGTCACGGGGAGAACGTACAAACTCCATACAGACAGTACCCGTAGTCAGGATCGAACCCGGGTCTCTAGTGCTGTGAGGCAACAACTCTACCTCTGCGCCACCGTGCCGGTCCTAATAGCCACCATCTATTTTTGGTATAAACCAGCATCTGCAGTTCATTTTGATTCCATCTTCTGTCTGGACAGGTTTCCACTTTCTGGACTCAATATGAAATGCCACACTTGCTCACTTTCTCTGCCCATATTTGAGTAATCTGCTTTATGTCATCCATCTGTGATATTGGCTCCGTTTACCTCCACCCGCTGAGCTTGGCCTACAACTCAGCGTTTTGCAACTATTTCCTGTTTCTTTGTTTATTCTCTCACTCCCTCATTACCCTTACGTCATATTCCGCTTCTCCCCTTCCAACTGCCCCCAAGAACCCATCCACTGAAGGACCTGCAACTTATTCTCACACAAACTCTGACATCCCATCGCGACTATTCCCTGTCATCTTATTCACAAATATCATGTCCAGAAGGTCAGAACCTGCCAGAAATTCTGCCAAAAACAGGTGAGCCACTGTGAGAGAGAAGGGGGAAAGGGTGGAGAATCAATTTTAGACATTTTCATCTTTTTTTACAGTTGCAAAAGGCATGCAGTTGCAAAAGGCACACCATTGCAAAAGGCACACATTTCAATAGCCACACAGTTGCAAAATGCACAGTTTATAAACACATAAAGGGCACTCTCAGGTCAGTATTCTCAGTGTTCTGTAGATTTCGCTCAGGCTGAGAGTCGTGACCCTCTCCCTCCCCCATCTTGCAGAGACTGAACCACGCACACACTTCCAGATTTTATAGCTCCTCCCCCTCCCACCAGAAGGGGCGTGGCCTTCATGGCATGATTGACAGGAGAGAGAATCTCAACATTTTTTAAACATTAATAAGTCTTTTATTTTTCATTGATGGGAAAATTCCTCTGGCCCTGACAGCTGGAGGGGGACTCTGAGTAAGGTGGCCAAAAATCACAGCTGTATGTGGTTGCGTTTTTTATAAAATCAATATACAGTGCAAACAGGAAGTGGTCAAGTTTAGACTTTTAATTATATAGATAGATAGGGGGTATACGTTTATCTGTTACAAACCTGTTACAAAGCTGTTACAGCATACAACACAACTGTATGAATGTTAATTTTTCTAATTTCATATAACTTCTGCATTCCCTCTCTCCCCCTTCCCCCACTCCCCACCCCCACCCTAGTCGTCCTACCAGTTCCACTGTTCACATCCTTGTATCCCTCTTCCTCCGCCAATAATGGGCCACAATGGACTCCACCCTTCCTGTGGTCATCTGTTGCCGCCCTGATTTGTTCTGGCCACAGAACAACTTGTCCACAACAACCAACATGTCCCATCTACACTAGTCCCACCTGCCTGTCTTTGGCCCATCTCCCTCTAAACCTGTCCTGTCCATGTGCCTTTCTACATGTTTCTTAAAAGTTGTGACAATACCTGCCTCAACTACCTCCTCCAGCAGCTTGTTCCATACCCTTTGTGTAAAAGCGTTATTCCTCAGGTTCCTATTAAATCTTTCCCTCCACACCTTAAACCTATGTCCTCTGGTTCTCGATTCTCCTACTCTGAGCAAGAGACTCTGGCTTCAAAAGCACTTCATCATTTTGCATTTACCCGATCTGTTCCTCTCATGATTTTGCACATCTCTTCAAACCCCTGCGCTCCAAGGAATAGAGTCCCAGCCTGCTCAACCTCTCCAGAAAGCTCAGGCCCTCCAGTCTTGTAGCACTTCAAAACACATCAGCCATGAGCCTGAAAAGTAGAGAGACTATATTCCTGTATAACTTATGCCTACCAATTAGCTGTAGCTACTTTTTGTGTTATTTCCATGGTGTTTATAAATTATTCTCCATTTCCCTGCACCTATCCAAAAATAAATTCATCCCACTTGATTCCACGCCATCTAAAACTCTAACTAGATGGAAATTTGAGCTTGGTGCTAATCGCCAGGAATGCTTCTGAAGTTTCTTCTCTCCAGCACGACTACACTGCACTATAGTACAAGCTCTCTAGCCGCTCCAGGCTGTTTCCCTGTCTCCTCCGAGGTTAACAATGAAATCAATTCACTTAGCTCTCTTATCAGCAAAGCATATATACCTTATAAGAAACAAATTGCTGGAGGAACTCAGTGAGTCCGGCAGCGGAGGGGAAATGGACAGACGGCATTTCAGATTGGGACCTTTCTCGAAGCTGAATTTTTTTTTTTAGCTTAGGGGTTCAGCGCAGAAACAGGCCCTTCGACCCACCGAGTCTGCGCCGACCAGCGACCCCCGCACACTAACACTATCCTGCACACACTTGGAGACAATTTACAAATATACCGAGCCAATACAAACCTCAAGTCAAGTCAAGTCAAGTCAAGTTTATTTGTCACATACACATACGAGATGTGCAGTGAAATGAAAGTGGCAATGCTCGCGGACTTTTGTGCAAAAGACAAACAACAAAACAACCAAACAAATTATAAACACAATCATAACACACATATTCTTTTACATAATAAATAATGGAAGGAAAAACGTTCAGTAGAGTTAGTCCCTGGTGAGATAGGCGTTTACAGTCCGAATGGTCTTTGGAGTGTGGGAGGGAACCGGAGATCCCGGAGAAAACCCACTCAGGTCACGCGCAAAACTCGGTACAGACAGCACCCGTCGTCAGGATCGAACCCGGGTCTCTGGCGCTGTAAAGCAGCAACTCTACCGCTGCGCCACCGTGCCGCTCCTACATGTAAAATGCTCTTCTGGTTCAGCTACAATTAAAGCAACACAGTGGTTATTAACATCCAATGTCTGCAGCTCAACGGACCACATGATCTCTTCAGCACACCAGGATATAGTTTAGTTTTGTTCGTTTATTGTCACGTGTACTGAGGTACAGTGAAAGGGTTGTCCATTGGTGACGTTTCGGGTCGAGACTCTTCTTCAGACTGATCCATGTTTTATCCATGTTCTCCAGAAATGCTGCCTGACCTGCTTAGATCTGACCCAAAATATCATCTATCCATGTTCTCCAGATATGCTGCCTGACATGTTGAGTTACTGCAGCACTTCAAGACCGTTTGTGTATTATCCAGCATCTGTAATTCTCTGTTTCTACACTTGCCCTTTGCAAACCAGCATCTGCAGTTCTTTGCATCCACATCTCGGGCTTCATGGTATGGGAACATCACCATCCAAGACTGCAAGAGATTGCAGAGAATTATGGACGCAGCCCAGACCGCCAACCTCCCTTCCATTGACTCCATCTACGCTTCACGCTGCCCCGGCAAGGCCAGCAGCATGTTCTCCAGAGATGCTGCCTGACCTGCTGAGTTGCCCCAGCGCTCTGTGTCCTTTTGTTTGCTAAAGTCCAAGATGCCTCCAAGAAGATCAAGTGAAATGTTCTTAACGGTGTCCATTGCCATTCATATTTTGTTTTCATACACGCTCCACACCTAACCACGGTTTACAGATTAGAGATGGTGTCTGTGTGGACGGTCAAACAAAGGTTAACATAAAGCAACACTATATATCCCTCTGGCAGGCCTGGATAATAATTTCGATCATGGTGTCCCTGCAATGTTTATTGTTGTCGGTTTAATAAACAACACAGAGCCCTTCGAGCTAAGCTAATAGGTTCCATCCTTTGACCATTATCATCATTCACTTTACATTGCACAGTTTCAATTATGCAGGGCAGCAGGGGCTGACTCAGTTGCACTTAGCTGGAGGAAGAAGGGTGAATATTTCTACAGATCAAAGGAAATAACTGAGCCCAAATCCTGACATCAGAACGAGAAAACCCACGTGAGTCACGGGGAGAACGTGCAAACTCCGTACAGACAGCACCCGTGGTCAGGATTGAGCCCGGGTCTCTGACGCTGTGGGGCAGCAACTCTACCGCTGCGCCACCATGCTGCCCAATACAGGCACAGTCTCTTTCCTTACACAGTCCAGTTGAGGTTATGTGTAGTTTATGTATCATTTACGTTTTGGCGTATTGTCTGAGTCGGTGCCTGCGATGCTGCTGCAAGCAAGATTTTAATTGCTCCTCTCTGGAGAGGTACAGCATGGAAACAGGCCCTTCAGCCCAGCAAGTTCACTTCTCTATACTTTAGAGACTTTAGAATGGTACAGCATGGAAATAGGCCCTTCGGCCCACCGGGTCCATGCCGACCATCCATCCCCGATAAACCAGCACTATCCTACGCACACTCGGGACAATTTACAATCTTAGCAAATCCAATTAACCTCCAAACCTGTACGTCTTTGGAGTGTGGGAGGAAACCAGAGCACCCGGAGAAAACCCACGCGGTCACGGGGAGAACGTACAAACTCCGTACACCCGTGGTCAGGATCGACCCGGGTCTCGGGCGCTGTAAGGCAGCAACTCTACCGCTGCGCCACCGTGACACCCGATCAGCACCCGTTCACACGATTTCTATTTTCCAGGGTAGAGGACTCTAAAACTAGAGGGCATAGACTTAAGCTGAGAGGGGAGAGATTTAAAAGGGTTTTATGTGCAGATTTTTCACACAGGAGGTTGTCCGTAAATGGAGTGAGCTGCCAGAGGAAGCTGCAGAAATAATCACAGCCTTCAAAACACATTGGACAGATATATGGATAGGAAGGGTTGTAGGGAAGATAGACACAAAATTCTGGAGTAACTCAGCAGGTCAGGCAGCATCTCTGGAGAAAAGGAATAGGTGACGTTTCTGGTTGAGACCCTTCCTCGGACTGGCTGAAGAAGGGTCTCAACGTGAAACTTTACCTATTCCTTTTCTCCAGAGATGTTTCCGGGCCCGCTGAGTTACTCCAGCGTTTTGGTTCTCTCTTCGGTGAAAACCAGCACCTGCAGTTCCTTCCTACACAAGGGTTAAAGGGACATGGGCCAAATTCAGGTAAATAGCACCGGCCCAGAATGTCAACTTGGTCAGAATTGGCAAGTTGGGCCGAAGGGCCTGTTTCCATGCTGTACAGCTCCAAGTCTCTGAATTCAGCGGGTTAGGCAGCATCTCAGGAGGGAAATATGCAAACCTTTGCAATAATGAGAAAAATGATCTGTCTTTCCAACCACGAACCCGTTGACCTCTCTGTACTCTGTGTTCTGAATCACTGTCAGGTTTCACCAAGAATAAACATCAATCTGTTCTCAAATTGTATTGAAGCACGTTAAATGTAATTTTATATATTTTTAAAGTTGCACTGCATTTGCAATCTGTGCCAGGAAGTGGAACCTTCCTTCCCCCTCTTCCCCTGCCCACAACCTGGACTCTACCCATTTCCCCCTTCCCCCTACAATCCTTTCTCTGGCCACAATTCACTTCTCTTTGATCTTATCTCACTCCTTTTGTCTTTTCATCACTGGCCTTTATCCAACCATGTGCCTATCAACCCACCTCCCCTCACCTGTATCCACCTATCACTTAATATAGGCACAAAATGCTGGAGTAACTCAGCGGGACAGGCAGCAACTCTGGAGGACATGGATAGGTGAATTTTCGGGTCAGGACTCATCTTCAGAGATGCTGCCCTGACCCGCTGAGGTACTCCAGCACTTTGTGTCTTTTTTTGTGCTACATTAACGCTGCTCTCCAATCACCTTGAAACTCTCCCCGGAGGTTGAAGTAGGGGCTAAACAGCGGTAGAGTTGCTGCCTTACAGCGCCAGACACCCAGGTTCGATCCTGACTACGGGTGCTGTCTGTACGGAGTTTGTATGTTCTCCCCGTGACCTGCGTGGGTTTTCTCTGGGTGCCCCGGCTTCCTCCAAGATGTGCAGGTTTGTAGGCTAAATGGCTTAGGTAAAATTGTAAATTGTCCTTAGTGTGTGTGTAGGATAGTACTAGCGTGCGGGGTTTGCTAGTTGGTGTGGACTCGGGAGGCCTAAGTGCTGTGGTATTTCGTGAGTATTGATTACCCCAGGTTAAGGTATACGGGCATCTATTTTTGGAACTGGAGTGATTATCTCAACTGGGTATTGATTATCTTTACTGTTCACCTTAACTGAATATTGATCACCCTTGATACATCAAGCTAGACTGTCATCTAGCACTCTTCCGAACGGGAAACAAGACATTTGGACACCAAGAGACTATCTAAGAAGAAGGGTGACTAATCTGGTTGTAAAACTCCTTGGGACATTCAGGCAGAGATAAACAAATGTACACAAGGACACAAAGTGCTGGAGTAGCTCAGCAGGTCAGGTAGTATCTCTGGCCTAGGTGATCTCCCAGTTGCCAAACACTTTAACTCCCCTTCCCATTCCCACACTGACCTCTCGGTCCTGGGCCTCCTCCACTGTCAGAGTGAGGCCAAGTGCAAATCGGAGGAACAGCACCTCATATTTGGCTTGGGCAGCTTACACCCAAGCGGTATGAACATTGACTTCTCTAACTTCAAGTAACCCTTGCAGCCCCTCTCTCTCCGTCCCTCCCCATTCCTAGTCACCGTACTAGTTTCACTGTCTGTTGAACTCGTTATCACCTAGCCCACAGCCAACAATGGATCATTGTGGGCTCCACCTTTCCTTGATCATCGTTACTTTTTGCATATTTTTCATTCATTTGTTCTGTACCTCTCTATATCTATTGTTTCCCTTTCCTCTGACTCTCAGTCTGACGAAGGGTCACCTATTCATTCCTTTTCTCCAGAGATGCTGCCTGTCCCGCTGAGTTACTCCAGCATTTCGTGTCTATATTCGGTTTAAACCAGCATCTGCAGTTCCTTCCTACACACGATTTTGTCTGTGGCTCTGTGTCCCACTCTGATGGCGAAATGCGAGAACGCGGTGATTGTCCCTGAGAAAGAACTAGCTCTAGCAAGAGCAGACGAAATGTATAGGAACGAACTGCAGGTGCTGGTTTTCACCGAAGCTCGACACCAAAATGCTGGAATAACTTCAGCGGGACAGGCAGCATCTCTGGAGAGAAGGAATGGGTGACTGAGGAAGGGTCTCGAAACGTCACCCATTCCTCCTCTCCAGAGATGTTGCCTGTCCCGCTGAGTTACTCCAGCATTTGTTGTGTCCATTTTGTAGCAAGCAGAGCCGGTTTAGTAGTTCGCGAGGGGAAGAGACTGCGGTGGTGCAGACCACATTAAGTTTCCCGCATCCTATCTGCTGCATACCAGATGCGGCAGTGTGGCACTCACTACCCGTGTGTGGCACTCACTGCGCCAGGCTTGGTGTGTGGCACAGAGCCCAGAGGTCTTGTCCATCCACTGTTGTGACCTACTGCACCCTGCAACAGCGCGTTGTACCGAGCACACGGATACTTCAGTACCGACCATTTAGACCCCGCTGAGTGAGTTACTCCAGCATTTTGTGTCCATCGTCGGTGTAAACCAGCACATGTAGTTCCTTCCTACACAATTCATTTGGTCTCACTCGGTCATTTGCTCTAACAAAAGCTGCATTCACTGTTTCTCTTGACACATGCACTGCTCCCAACATAGTTCGGTGGAGATGAAACTCTGCGTCTTTTTGTTTTTACATTTCTCTTGCTTTTGTAAATGGTACCGCTTTTGCGGCAGAGGGGTGCCCACTTTAAACAAAAACCGAAGAACCCCGAAACTCCACCCATTCATCCTTCTCTCCACAGACGCTGCCTGTCCCGCTTAGTAACTCCAGCTTTATGTGCCTCTACTGTCGGCGTAAAACAGCATCTGCACTTCCTTCCCACACACTTCAGTGCCGGGCGCCAGATCCAGTGAGGCTGGCTGGTTACTGCCGCCTTGGTTGTTTCAATTCCAATCTATTTCAGTCACTCGGCAATTGTAACGTTTTATTTATTTATTTATTTATTTATTTACTTTCTCTCTCTCTCTCTCTTCCCCTCCACCCCGCCGCAGTTAATGGAGAACTTTGTGGAGGTTTCCCTTCCTCCCTTAGCTGCAGAGACAAGTGCGGAGGCAGTAAACAGGAAAAGTCCCCGTTGCACTCTGATTAAAGCGCTCGGCAGCCGGCGTGTGTTTAACCCTCGCCGCGCCAGTCCCCGCAGCTCATGCTCATCCTCAACACCCCCCTAAGTTCAAGTGAAGCCGTCAGAATAAAAACAATATTATATAAGGGGAGGAATTAGCTCCCCAATTGTAAACACGCTGGGTATAGAGGGGGTCTCCCCCCGCAGCGCAGGTTTTGTATGCACTGTTTTATGGCGAGGTGGATTGTCAGCGGCTCGGATCCAGTCTGCAAAGCCCGGTCTGCAATGCAGCAGAGCGTGGAATGGTAGCAGGAGCGCACGGGTTCTGAAGAAATATATGTCTCTCTCCGTCTCTCAGTGTGTGTGTGTGTGTGTCCCCTTCCGCCCTCTGTCACCCCTCTGTGTCTCTCTGTCTGTCTCTGTCTGCCGTGTGCTCTGGGGGCTCTTTCACTCCCTCATTTTGCCTTCTCCCCCGTTTCATTGTTTGAGTCTGTTCAGTTTCTACAGTGTGTGTGTTCCCGATGTTGGGGGAGTCCAGAACCAGAACCAATAAGTGTGTGTGTGTGTGTGTGAAGGGGGTTGTGTTTAGTTGTGTGTGAGACAACAGCTGGGAAGAAACTGTCCCTGAATCTGGAGGTGTGTATTTTCACACTTCTGTACCTCTTGCCCTACAGAAGAGTGGAGAGGAGTATTTGCACTCCTCTCATTAAGCTTGTGTTTATAACTAATGTATATGTACCTCTAAAAGTCCATGTGAGTGTGCAAATGCATATGTTCTGGTGATTTTGAGTGTGTTAGAGTGTGTGTGCAGGTGTGCAAACTGGAGGAACAGTGTGTGTGTGTCTTCTCGTAAACGTGTGAGAGAGAGTGTGGGCAGGTGTGCAAACTGGAGGAACAGCACCTTGTATTCAACCCAAGCTTAAAACCCAATGGTCGAAACAATTGAATGCCACACTTTTAGGTAACCTCCAACAACCTCCCTACTTTCTTCCACCCCCATTGTAGCTGTTTATCCATGCCTTATGGATACCTGTTTTGCGTGTGTTTGGAGTGTCTGTGTGTGTTTGGAGTGTGTGTCTGGTGCGTGTGTGAGTGTGTGCAGATGGTGTGTGTGTGTTTGTGTGTGTGTGTGTTTGGAGTGTGTGTGTGGTCTGATGCGTGTGTGAGTGAGCGTGTGTTTGGGGTGTGTGTGTGTGTGAGCGTGTGTTTGGAGTGTTGTGTGTGTGAGTGAGTGTGTGTGTGTTGTGTGTGTGTGGTGTGTGTGTGTGTCTGGTGAGCGTGTGTTTGGAGTGTGTGTGTTTGGGTGTGTGTGTGTGTGTGTGTTTGGGTGTGTGTGTGTGTGTGTGTGTGTTGTGGGTGGGTGTGTGTGTGTGTGTGTGGGGTGAGTGTGTGAGTGAGTGTGTGTGTGTTGTGTGTGTCTGGTGTGTGTGTGTGGGTGCGTGTGTGAGTGAGCGTGTGTTTGGAGTGTGTATTTGGTGTGAGTGTGTGTGTTTGGTGTGTGTGAGAGAGAGAGAGAGAGATCCCACGTGTTGCGATTCTCCTCGGGGTCTGCTCAGCCATTTAAATGTTAAACCCTGCAACCCCTGGAGACCTAGTCCACCATTGTAGAGACACCACAGTGTTTAATAAAATATCAAGTAATGACCGGCCGAGAATAACAAGGCCCTGGGGGGGCTTCTGTGCAATGGAGAGGCAGGTGTATTATCTCCCCTTCCCCTCCCCCTCCAGTCTATATCACCCGTGACAGGTTAATTCCCGTCCCCACAGTTGGTGTAAATCACCAAGAAATTGATCTGGCAGATATTGAGCCGGAGCGAGAGCCGCGCCGCTGTTTTAAACCTCTTGTCACCACAGCTGTGTTATCTTGTGCTTCCTCCTCCCAGCTGTTACCTACGCCATTGCCAAGCCATTGCCTGAGCCCGAGGGTCTCGTTTCATCACATAGGCTTTCGCGATTAATTTACCAGTCTCCCGGGGAGCCACCGCAACGTTAATAAAAAATATACAGCCTTCCCAATAATCCTCGACTTCCTCTAAACTCCCTCCTCCACACTGGCCTCAGCTCCAGTCTCCTTTATTACAATTGAAACTTGCACCTGATTTCCACAATGATTATTTTTCTGCAAACCCCCACTGGCAGCTTCCGAGAGCTTTGCGGCAAATGTGTGCACAAGGTCACGGAGCTGCAGAGGCGAAGGTTTTAAAGTTGTATCACGGATATGATAGAGTGATACAGCATGGAAACAGGCCCTTCGGCCCAACTTGCTCGCACCGGCCAACATGTCCCAGCTACACTAGTCCCACCTGCCTGCATTTGGTCCACATCCCTCCAAACCAGCCCTATCAACTGTTTCTTAAACTGTCCCAGCCTCAACTACCTCCTCTGGCAGCTCGTTCCATACACCCACCATCCTTCGTGTGAAAAAGTTACCCCTCAGGTTTCCATTAAATATTTCCCCCTTCACCTTAGGCCTATGTCCTCTGGTCCTCGATTCCCCTGCTCTGGGCAAGAGACTGCTGATCTATTCCTCTCATGATTTTATACACCTCGAGAAGATCGGGTATGATGGTGTAGAATGGGGGGGAAACTCCCACTAACTAGCAATGGAAGATAGACACGAGGTGCTGGAGTAACTCAGCGGGTTTAGTGGCATCTCTGGAGAAAGGGAATAGGTGACGCTCAGGGTCGAGAGTGTCAGAGAAACAGCACATGGGAGATATAGACGGTACATGGGACAAATTAATGAAAGATATACAAAAAGTAACGGTGATCGAGGAAAGGTGGAGCCCACAATGGTCCATTGTTGGCTGTGGGGAAGGTGAATCTCTAAACTGAAGTAAACTACTCTGCCTAAGATGTGCAGGAAGGACCTACAGATAGATGCTGGTTTACCTTTCGGGTCGAAACCCTTCTTCAGACTGAGTGGCAGGGGAGAGGGAAACAAAAGATATGAAAGGGTAAATAGAACAAATAGATGAGAGATATGGAAAAAAAAGCCAGCAACAATGATCAAGGAAATGTGGAGCCCACAATGGTCCATTGTTAGCTGTGGGGAAGGTGATAATGAGTGGATACAAACAGTGAAACTCAGCAGGCCAACAGTGGAACCACCAGCATACTGCAGCCAGCCAACAGTCGCTTGCCATTTTCTTTTTTTTCCACTTTTAATTTAATTTTAATTTAAATTTTTTGTGTACCAGGTTGTGCGTGCGTTATGACTGTTGGCTGGCAGACCAATTCCCCTCCAGGGATGAATAAAGTTGTATCATCTCATTTGTCTACACATAATAAACCTCGAAGTTGCTGCTTCAGCCTCAGCCACTGTGGGACAGGGAGGACCCTCACTGTGGTCACTCTGTGAGTGGCCTGCCTGAAAGGTCAATCATTCCACACATTCTGGCACATTGAGGCAAGTGACAGCTCCCAGACTGGGCAAGCAGCATCTCTGCTCGCTGCAATGCAGCTGTCTGACAGGCATTAGTGAAAGCAAACCATCCTCACAACAGCTGACCCCACAATTCTCCACACTCCTTGCAACGGTTAATAAACGGCCCTGTGTTGCCCTTGACATCCATGGAGTTTACTTGAGGCATTCCGTGTGACAACCCTATCCCCACCCTGGTCTTCCTCAATCCTTTGGTTCTCTCTTTTCAATCCCTGGTTGGCTCTCTGGGTCATAAGTTCATGTTCATAAGAGATAGGAGCATAATTAGGCCATTCAGTCCATCAAGTCTACTCCGCCATTCAATCATGGCTGATCCATCTTTCCCTCTCAACCCCATTCTCCTGCCTTCTCCCCATAACCCCTGACACCTGTACTAATCAGGAATCTATCAATCTTTAGGCTTAAATGTACCCATTAACTTGGCCTCCACAGCCTTCTGTGGTCTATTCCATGACCTCCACTCAATAACAGTGAGTCTAGTTTAGTTGAGTTTCATTTAGAGATACAGCACGGAAACAGGCCCTTCGGCCCACTGTGTCGGCGCCGACCAGCGATCCCCGCGCACTAACACTATCCTGCACACACTAGGGGACAATTCACAATTTTAACCGAGGCCAATTAACGTGCAAACCTGTCCGTCGTTAGATTGCGGGAGGAAACCTGAGCACCCGGAGAAACCCCACCCCAGGGAGAACGTACAAAACTCCGCACAGACAGCACCCGTGGTCAGGATGGAACCTGGGTCTATGGAGCCGTGAGGCAGCAACTCCACCACTGAGCCACCGTGCTGTCCTGTGCGATAATAAGAATCCTGAACCTAAACATAGAGACTCTGTTGTCCCCTGCAGCCTGAATCAGAATGAAATCGTTAAGCAGTACCTCCACCGTTAGACTAACAGCCCACTCCATTGATGAATTTGCTTCCAGCCACAATTACCTGGTGCTTAGTTACAGAGTATTTCTGTAGCAATAAATGATTGAAATTTCCCGCTGTGCTATTTTTAATAAAAATCTTAATGCCATATTCCCTAAAATATTACCCTGATGAATCTCATTCACCGATTCCATTAGCGTTTAGTTGCACCACTCGACTTTGCTTACTTAATCATGTTGAGAATGTTCTACCTACGTATGTTGTTCCCGCATGAAAAGTTCACGTCCAGGGACCAAGGTCACAGTTTTAATGTAATTGGCAAAAGAAACAGAGGGGAGAAGGAAAGAGGTTTTTTTCCAGCTCAACGAGCCCTTATGAAACAGGCTGGCTGCCTGAAAGGTTGACGATCACAGGTTCTATTATAATTGTTTTAAGGAAAGTGGATAAGCACCTGAAGGAGGAATGTTTGTAGACCTTGTGGTGAGAGTATGTGGACAAGTTCTTCAAAGAGCAGGCACTGAGTCAGCTACTGTGTCGTGCTAGGATTGGAAACATAGAAACATACAGTAGAAACATAGAAAATAGGTGCAGGAGTAGGCCATTCGACCCCTCAAGCCAGCACCGCCATTCAATATGATCATGGCTGATCATCCAGAATCAGTACCTCGTTCCGGCATTTTCCCCATATCGTTTGATTCCCTTAGCCCTAAGTAAGAGCTAAATTGAAATCTCTCTTGAAAGCATCCAGTGAATTGGCCTCCACTGCCTTCTGTGGCAGAGAATACCACAGATTCACAACTCTCTGGATGAATCTCTATGAAGCTCCCACCGCATTAAAAAAAAAACCTAAAACTGTGCTTCTGTGGTGGAAGGAGTGAATATTTAAGGTAGTGGCTGTGGTGAGTAAATGGCTTGCTCAGTCCCAGATGGCCATAGAGTCATACAGCATGGAAACAGGCCCTTCAGCCCAATTTACCCATGCTGACCAAGATGCCCCTTCTATGCTAGTCACACCTTCCTGTGCTTGGTCCATATCCCTCAAACAGTCTCGGACCGGAGATATCGCCCAATCTTTCTCTCCAGAGGTGCTGCCTGTCCCTCTGAGTTACTCCAGCATTTTGTGTCCTTCTTAACCTATCCTGCCCATTTCCCTGTCCCAAAGTGTTTTAAATGCTATTATTAGTACCTGCCTCAACTACCTCATCTCGTTCCATATACCCACTACCCTCTGTGTGAAAATGACATCGCTCATGTTCCAATTCAATCTTTCCCCACTCACCTTAAGCTGCGTCCACGCCTCAGTTCAATCCCACTTTCTCACCCATTCCCGACACACTAGGGGCAATTTATAGAGGAGGAACTAACCTACAAACCCACACGTCTTTGGGATGTGGGAGGAAACCAGAGCACCCGGAGGAAACCCACATGGTCACAGGTTGAACATGCAAACGTATTGGGTCAATGGTACTTTGTTGTCACATGTGCTTCACAGGTGCAGTGACACTCCTTTTTTGCATGCAGTTGAAGAAAAATCTTACTAGAATTAAACACAATCATAAGTTCATTAGTGATAGGAGCAGGATTAGGCCATTCGGTCCATCAAGTCACTCTGTCATTCAATCACGGCTGATCCATCTTTCCCTCCTAACCTCATTCTCCTGCCTTCACCCCATAACCCCAGACACCCGTACTAATCAAGAATCTAGCTATCTCTGCCTCCACAGTCTTCTTTGGTAATGAATTCCACAGATTCACCACCCTCTGACTAAAGAAATTCTTCATCTCCTTCCTAAAGGAACATCCTTTAATTCTGAGGCTGTGACCTCTGGCCGTCATACAAGAGTGCGGGAATAGTAAATTACACCGAGACACTACACAAGAGTAGCCATGTTTCCCATGTTAATCTGTCTGATTCAAGTGCTAACTCCACACAAGCAGCACCTGAGGTCAGGATCGAACCCGGGTCTCTGGCGCTGTGAGGCAGCAGCACTACCAGCTGTGCCGCCCTATACACTACAACGCCAACGGTGGAGTCGCATGCTTTGCAGCGCCAGAGCCCCGGGTTTGATCCTGACTACGGGCACTGTCTGTACGGAGTATATTCACTCTCCCTGTGACCTGAGTGGGTTTTTCTCCCGGGATTCCCGGTATCCTCCCGCGCTCCGAAGACGTACAGCTTTGTAGGTTGATTGGCTTGGTATAAATGTCCCTAAGTGTGTGTAGGAAAATATTAACGTGCGGGGATCGCTGGTCGGTGGGCAGAAGGACCTGTTTCCGCGCTGTGTCTCTAAACTAAACTGTAGTAAACCTGATAACGTTTCCTTTGTTGTTTGTGAATCTCACTGAGACATCTCGAAGGAGACATAAAAGGCGTTACATAAACACCAGTCTCCGTGCATAATGCACATGAGCTGCCAGTATCGATACAGACAAGAGGCAGGGAGACAAGCAGAAGATTTTAATTGTGAACCTTCTGTACGTGAATACAATGGAATTGTACAATACACTTGAAGTCTGTACAGAGAAGAGGATGTTGCTAGCGCTGGAAGGCCTGAGCTACAGGAAGAGGTTGAGCAGGCTGAGTCTCTATTCCTTGGAGCGCAGGAGGATGAGGGGATGATCTTGTAGAGGTGTATAAAATCATGAGAGAAATAGATCGGGTAGACGCACAGAGTCTCTTGCCCTGAGTAGGTGAATCGAGGACCAGAGCACATAGGTTCAAGGTGAAGGGGAAAAGATTGAATAGGATTCAGAGGGGTTTTTGACACAGTGTATGGGTGTATGGAACAAGCTGCCAGAGGAGGTAGTTGAGGCTGGGACTATCCCAACGTTTAAGAAAGTTGGACAGGCACATGGATAGGACAGGTTTGGGGGGATGTGGATCAAACGCAGGCAAGTGGGACTAGTGTAGCTGGGGCATGTTGGCTGGTGTGGGCAGGTTGGGCCAAAGGGCCTGTTTCCACGCCGTATCACTCTATGACTCTAAGAGGTGTGGAGTGCAGGTGTATATGCAATTCATGAGCCCACCATTAAACACAGGAGAGAAAGGAAAACTCAGTCTTTAAATTAAGCCAGAGTTCTGTAGCACAGATCCATTAAATCACTGTTGCTGTTCCTCTCATGCCAGGAACAGATGTGCATCTTTATTGCTACCTGTCCCATTGCCTTTCCAGCTCATGCTTGTAAATGAAAAATGCGTGAAATGGGCTGAAATAAATAAAAATCAATCAAAACTGACTTGACAGTAATTATTTGCTGCGTACAGCAGAAGCTGCCTCCTTAAAACAAATTTACCTCATTGTGAGAGGATCGCAGAAAAGTATTTTCGAATACAACTGAAAAGAGAGCGGCCATTCGGCCCATCAAGCCTATTGAATGTATCCATATCAGGCATTCTGTATTTTCTTTCTCTTCACTTTTCCTATGGTTCTTGAGCTTGGTTTAGTTTAGAAACATAGACAATAGGTGCAGGAGGAGGCCATTCGACCTTTCGAGCCAGCACCGCCATTCATTGTGATCATGGCTGATCATCCACAATCAGTAACCCGTGCCTGCCTTCTCCCCATATCCCTTGATTCCACGAGTTCCAAGAGCTCTATCAAACTCTCTTTTAAATTAATTCAGTGAATTGGCCTCCACTGCCTTCTGTGGCAGAGAAATCCACAAATTCACAACTCTCTAGGTGAAGAAGTTTTTCTCATCTCAGTTTTAAATGGCCTCCCCTTTATTCTTAGACTGTGGCCCCTGGTTCTGGACTCCCCCAACATTGGGAACATTTTTCCTGCATTTAACTTGTCCAGTCCTTTTATAATTTTATATGTTTCTATAAGATCTCCTTTCACCCTTCTAAATTCCAGTGAGTACAAGCCCACTCTTTGCAATCTTTCCTCATATCACAGTCACGTCATCCCAAGGATTAACCTTGTGAACCTACGCTGCACTGCCTCAATAGCAAGGATTTCCTTCCTCAAATTAAACAAATTTAGTTTAGTTTAGAGATACAATGCGAACACAGGCCCTTCAGCCCACCAAGTCCACCTCAACCAACGATCCCTGCACATTAACACTGCCCTACACACATTAGGGACAATTCTACATTTACGCCAAGCCAATTAACCTACAAACCGGTACGTCTTTGGAGTGTGGGAGCAAACCGGAGCACCTGGAGAAAACCCACGAGGTCACCAGGAGAACATGCAAACTCTGTACAGTCAGCATCCGTAGTCAGGATCGAACCCTGGTCTCTGGTGCTGTAAGGCAGCAGCTCTACCACAGCGCCACCGTGCTGCCCACGTTAGATCAGTGCCCGAATTATATTCAATACTAGTTCGTGTCTCCTTCCTGCTTTAAGCTCAGAAAGGTTCAAGAGGTTTTTTTTAGAATCTGTATATGTTTCCCTTGTGGTGACCTGGTTTCGAGTCCTGTTTAGTGCCTTCACTGAGATAAAAAATAAGTTGCTTTGACATCAACGAGCATTTGTTCTGATGGGGAATCCCAGCTCAGCTGGTAGAACCACACACGCACTGTGTCCCCACCACTTCTATTTTAGTGTCAGCTGTATATATTCTGTATTAGATCCCTGTGCCAGATTAAGTCCCTGGAATCAGTTTTGGTCAATGAATCACAAAACGTCTGACTGGTACAAATTCTGTTTTACCACTTGCCAATGTTTCCCCTTTGTAAGACAGATTTTTTTTTTTTCAATGTTTTTTATTTTTTGGATGTTTTGGTTTTCTCCTATGAGGATGTTGCCAAGACTTGAGGACCTGAGCTATGGGGAGACGTTGAGCACTTTACATTATTTAGACTTTAGAATGTAGAGATACAGCCTTGAAACAGGCCCGCCAAGCCAGCCCAGTCCACACTCCGTACACCAACACTATCCTACACACACTAGGGACATTTTACAATTTTACCGAAGCCTACAAAACTGTACGTCTTTGGAGTGTGGGAGGAAACCGGAGCACCCGGAGAAAACCCACGCAGTCACAGGGAGAACGTACAAACTCTGTACAGCCAGCACCCGTAGTCAGAGTCTCTAGGGCTATAACGCAGCATTTCTACCGCTGTGCCACTGCAGAGAGTGGTCTTTATACCTTGAAGCGCAGGAGGATGAGGGGATATCTTATAGAGATGTGTGCGAGGAATAGATAGGGAGAATGCACAGAGATTGTTTTTAACCCAGAGTACGGTAATCAGGGACCAATGGACAAAGGTTTAAGGTGAGGGGGGAAAGATTTAATAGGAACTCGAGGGGTAATATTTTTACATAAAGGGTGGTATGTAGGTAGAATGAGCTGCCAGAGGAGAAAGTGGATGCAGGTACTATCACAGCCAAATACTTGGGCACGCACATGAATAGGATAGGTTTAGAGGGATATGGGCCAAACGCAGGCAATTGGGACTAGTGTAGCTGAGGCATGTTGGTCGGTGAGGGCAAGTTGGGCCGAAGGGCCTGTTTCCACGCTGCATCACTCTATGTGGCAGTGTGGACATTAATTGTCCTCGTAGACTTGTGTCTGATCCAAGGGGCCAATTAAAAATCAGGCACAGTTTGGGTTGGGGGACACATATTTTCCAGATCAGATAAGTAAGATCAATCGATTGAAAGATACAATCTTTGGCACGGATGAGAGGGAAAATGTTCCAATAATGTAGAAAACACAGAAGAGAATGCTGGAAATGTTCAGTAAGTCGGGGACAAGACAAACAGATTATGTCATGAAAATACACCAGCCTGAAATGCCAGGTAATTAGATAACCTGAGATTGAATTGGTTAATTGAAAAAATTTGACTATTCCGGGAACATATGTTATATTAATGGCCGTGCTGGCTCGAGGGGCTGAATGGCCTACTCCTGCACCTATTGTCTATTGACTATTGTCTATTAAGGTGTGGTGCATTTTTTAGCCACAGTGTATAATGGCCATGGGATTTGGTGATGCAAGGGCGAAAGAACAGTTTTGTATTAAAAGATTCATTTAATTAATTGCATAATTAGTTAAATGATGAAAGTAGCATCAGGACAGGTGATGTGTTGCAGCTGCAGTCTGAGTTCAGTTTATTGTCACGTGTACCGTAGGTTCAGTGAAAAGCTTTTGTTGCGCGCTATCCAGTCAGCGGAAAGGCAATGCATGATTACAATCGAGCCATTTACAGCGTATGGATACATGATAAGGGAATAATGTTTAGTGCAAGGTATCCTGGGGATACCTTGTTTAATGTTTAGGGTCCCGCAGAGCCGTGCGCACGGCGGGAGTGTCCCGGGGAGCTGCGTGGGCCCGATCCACACGCCGAACGACCGCGCCGCCGGCGATCAGAACGATGGCCGAAGACCGGAATGCGCCCCAGGAGGCCCGACCCGTCCCATCCCACATGCCTGGAGAAGCCGGGCAGCGAGACCGGAGGAGCCTCAGCAGTGGCAGCGATGGGAGCCTCGGCAGCAGCGGGAGCCTCGGTGATGATGGGGGCAGACAATGGAGGACCCAGGGTGGGGGACCACCGTGGAGAACAATGGGGACCCGGTGTGGGGGGCCGCTGTCAGGGATGGTGGGAGAACAAAGGGGAACACGGTGTGGGGGAGGCATTCTAGTTTGGAATCCTCTGCCCAGAGGATATGCCTGTGTTTGTTTGTTTGTTTGTTTGTTCGTTCGTTCCGGTGAAGGTGCTGTGTACACGGCAGACCGGCCAACAGTCGCTTGTCTTTTTCTTTTTGTCTTCACTTTTAATTTCAAGTTTTTTGTGTACCTTATGTGTTGTGACTATCGGCAGACCAATATCCCTCCGGGGATGAATAAAGCTTTATCGTATCGTAGCGTACGTTCGCTGTGAGACTAGAGATTTAAAAGTGTGGAGCAATTGTAATATGTGATTGTAGCTCTGCTTCTGTGGCCAGCACGCAAATAGTCACCTGGATTGGGCACCACCTTGGAAATATGCTTGTGAACTGATGGAATCCATTGTGATCCACATCTACTGAACATTTAAAGGGGCGGCACGGTGGCGCAGCGGTAGAGTTGCTGCCTTGCTGCGCCAGAGACCCTGGCTCGATCCTGACTACGGGTCCTGTCTGTACAGATTTTGTACGTTCCCCCTGGGACCGTGGGGGTTTTCTCCAGGTGCTCCGGTTTCCTCCCACACTCCAAAGATGTCCAAGTTTGTAGGTTAATTTGCTACGATAAGAATTGTAAAAACTGCCCCGAGTGTGTATAGGATAGTGTGAACAGCCTGTCCCACTTTCACGACCTGATTCACGACCTCTGCCGAGTTTGCCCTTGACTCATACTCGCAGCATGGTCGTCACGAGGTCGTGATGCTGGTCGTAGGTACTCGTGGTAACAAGTAGGTCGGGGCGATTTTCTAGCCTGATGAAAAATGTCCACAAGTAAAAAAGGTCGTGAATTAGGTCGTGAAAGTGGGGCAGGCCCTTTAGTGTTCGGAGACCGCTGATCAGCGCGGACTTGGTGGGCCAAAGGGCCTGTTTCCGCTCTGTACCTCTAAACTAAACTGGAGCTAAAGTAGAAGATCAGCTCATATCTTAATGAATGCTGAAGCAGAAATGAAAAGCCCTGTTCCCACTTCTGTTTGCAATGTTTTTTGGAACTGTACTCGTGCAGGCATGTGGGGAGTGGTGTATTACACATGACCTGTACGTTTCACCTGTGGAGTCCGTATGCTCACATTCTGTCTCCTCACCTCCCTCCCCTAACAATGGACACTGTTCTGTCTCATTTTTGGCAATAATAAAAGATGACAAGGCACACGTTAAATAATCTTCAAACCATGTGTTAAACTGGCATGTGGGAAGCATTGACTCATCAGAGTATCATTTTAATAATCGCCAGACTTCAGACATAAAATCACATTCTGCCATCTATCTAGATAATCCATACATGCTAACATTTACATATCCATCTGTATCATAAATCAATTCTGAAACCCTGGTGTGTAGTTCACGTAATATCTGCACAAGTAATGTCCAAGTTCAAGATAATCTCTTTAGAGATGCCGACAGAACTATATTTGCTACTAAATCAGGCCAAAGGCCATGTTATACTGTTTTAATCTTTTCATCTGCAGTCTAATGGAGCGCAGCCTTCCTAGTGCTGGTGGCGTAGAAATGGAGCTGCTGCCTTAAAGCGCCAAAGACCCGGGTTCGATCATGACTACGGGTGCTGTCTGTACGGAGTTTGTACGTTCTCCCCATGACCTGCGAGGGTTTTCTTCGGGAGCTCTGGTTTCCTCCCACCCTCCAAAGTCGTACAGGTTTGCAGGCTAATTGGCTTTGGTAAAGTTGTAAATTGTCCCTAGTGTGTGTAGGATAGATAGTGTTAGCGTGCAAGGATCCCTGGTTGGAGCGGACCTGGTTCAGTTTAGCTCATTGTCACGTGTACAGAGGTACAGCGGAAAGCTTTTTGTCGTGTGCTAAGCAGTCAGCAGAAAGACAACACATGATTACAATCAATCTATTTAGAGTGTATAGATAAATGATAAGGGAATAGCATTTAGTGCAAGGTAAAGCCAGCTAAGGCCAGTCAAGGTAGATACAAAATGCTGGAGTAACTCAGCTGGACAGGCAGCATCTCTGGAGATATGGAATGGGTGACGTTTCGGGTCGAGACCCTTCTTCAGACTTTCCAAGAGACATCAAAGAGGTAGACAGTTGTTCAGCACTGTCCTCTGGTGTGGTAGGATGCTTTAGCTGCCTGGGCCAAAGGGCCTGTATCCACGCTGTATCTGAAAACTAAACTAAACTAGTGCATAGTTTGTAACTTCTGAAAGGTGAATGGAGACACAGGAAGGGCTGTGACAAATGCTTTTTTTCTGATTGTAGGTTAACCTGATGGGTTTGACATGATCAGTTGGTCGTTCCTCTAGAGTGAGACTGCTGGGACCTGGCCTTGAATTTCAGCAGATGTTTTGCTGAGCCAACCAGCACTAATGGGATATCTTAAGGTAAACAACGGACTCATTCTGAAGAAGGGTCTCGACCCAAAACGTCACCCATTCTTTCTCTCCAGAGATGCTGCCTCTCCCACTGAGTGACTCCAGCTCTTTGTGTCTGTCTTTGACTCATTCTTAATCTAAGTGCTGATTCTGGTTAATTTGCGCAGTAGTAGAGTCGCTGGCTAAGGGTGCTGCCTGTACGGAGTTTGCGAGTTCTCCCATGACCGCGTGGCTTTTCTCCGGGTGCTCCGGTTTCCTCTCACATGCATAAGACGTGCAGGTTTGTCCGTCCATTTGGCTTTGGTTAAAAAAAGTTGTAAATTGTCCCTAGTGTGTGGGATAGCGCTGGTGTGCAGGTGATCGCTGGTCGGTGCGGACATGGTGAGCCTGAGGACCTGTTTCCACACTGTATCTCTAAACTAAATTAATAGCCCTGTCCCACGGTACGAGTTCATTCTAAGAGCTCTCCCGAGTTTTAAAAAAATCAAACTCGTGGTAAGCACGGAGAATCAACGCAGCGGGTACGTCGGAGCTCGGGGACGTCTCTTAGCGGCTCGTAACGCTAACGGCAGGTACTGGAGAAGAATCGCTAATGGCAGGTAAGCACGGGAAGACTCGTGAAGATTTTTCAACATGTTGTAAAATGCCCACGAGTACCGACGAGCGGCCGTTACCGTAAATCTCCGAGTTCAAATCAGGGCAAACTCGGGAGAGCTCTTGGAATGAACTCGTACCGTGGGACAGGGCTTTTAACATTTAAATGTAATTACTGTGATTGCTTAAATGTAGTCAGTCACAGTGGGGTTGTCAACAAAGAAACCTCGTCTCAGAAAATGGTTGTGATTAAGACAGGAACTAATGTTCCTTACAACTGGTTGTTCAGGTTAAAATAGCCTCATTACCAGCTAATTCTCCCAGACCATTACCAGCTAATTCTCCCTAGTTTCCCCTGATTCGAACTCGGAGAATTACAGTAATAGCCGCTCGTAGGTACTTGGGGCTCTCAGGGACATTTTTAAACACGAGTCTTCACGAGCTTACCGTGTTTCCCGAGTACCTGCCGTTAGCGTTACGAGTCGCTAAGAGACGTCCCGAGCTCCGACGTACCCGCTACGTACATTCTACGGGCTCTTGAATTACCTCGTACAGTGGGAATAAGGCAGAGATTTCCAAATTGTTGGAGCTATAATTGGATATTAAAGTCGCTGATTGTGATAAGTGTTATTCTTGGCCATCCAATTTACGACAAGTCACAGAATTGAATCTGTCTGCGTTACAGAATATTATGAAACGTCAAACAAATGTCGATCCTGACTACGGGTGCTGCCTGTAGGGAGTTTGTATTTTCTCCCCGTGACCTGCGTGGGTTTTCTCCGGGCGCTCCGGTTTCATCCCACACTCCAAAGACGTACAGGTCTGTAGGTTAATTGGCTTTGGTAAAAATTGTAAATTGTGGGTAGGATAGTGCTAGTGTACGGGTGATCTCTAGTCGGTGTTGAGTCAGTGGGCTGAAGGGCCTGTTTCCCTGCTGTATCCCTAAACTAAAGTAAACTAAACTTGAAATGAACAGGTTGTTTGCCATCATCCTTTAAGAAACTCAAAGATAACATTTCACCAAAGAGACAACGGACATTGCAAGACAGATATCTGGTGAAACAGCTGCCTCACATTGCGAGAAACTTGTCTTTGGCCTTGACGGATGGGTATAATGAAGGTTCAAGCAACTGAATCATCCTAGCCACTATCTACCTCATCCTGAGCCACCATCTACCTCGTTGGTGACTATATTTGATCTGACTTTACTGCACTTTATCTCGCACTAAACTTTAGGTTAACTGCAACGTTAGGTTATACTGACTAGCCATAATACAGAAATTAAACAAGGTTAATTCCCGGGATGGCGGGACTGTCATATGTTGATAGAATGGAGCGACTCGGCTTGTATACTCCGGAATTTAGAAGGATGAGAGGTTATTTTATTGAAACATATAAGATAATTTAGGGTTTAGACACTCTAGAGGCAGGAAACATGTTCCCGATGTTGGGAGAGTCCAGAACCTGGGGCCAGGGGCCACAGTTTAAGAATAAAGGGTACGCCATTTAGAACGAAGATGAGGAAAAACTTTTTCACACAGAGAGTTGTGAATCTGTGGAATTCTCTGCCTCAGAGGGCAGTGGAGGCCAATTCTCTGGAGGCTTTCAAGAGAGAGTTAGATGGAGCTCTTAAAGATAGCAGAGTCAAGGGATATGGGGAGAAGGCAGGAACGGGGTACTGATTGTGGATGATCAGCCATGGTCACAGTGAATGGCGGCGCTGGCTCGAAGGGCCGAATGGCCTACTCCTGCACCTATTGTCTATTGTCGATTGTCATATATCTGTGGCTGGCTTGATTGTAATCATGTATTGTCTTTCCGCTGACTGGTTAGCACGGGGCAAAGGTTTTTCACTGCACCTTGGCACATGTGACAATAAACTCAACTAATAAAAGGAAGGTCATGATACGACTGAGGGGAAGCAGATACATAGAGATGATTTACAGATGAAATTTAGTGCTTTTCATCATATTTTTACGTCAGATGCTTGGAAGTAATTTTCAGCACAATTCGCCACCATGCCGACTGGCCCTAGCACCGAGATCAATCATACAAACAAGGTACACCTACTTTTGAGTTATTTTTATTGCGCATTCACGAACAAGAACGCTTTGGTCCCTCGATACCTCCCCCCCCCCCCCCCCCCTTTACTTAACCCACTTATTTACAGGACTGTCAAAGCAGCATTCTTAAAAGACATAGTCAAAAATGCGTGGGCGACCATGAATTGACACCTCGAAGCAACATTTCTCCTTTTAAATGAGACGGGCTGTGAGTAAGGATTTTCAGTCTGCTCCGTGGTGGAATAATTACCACATCCAACTCCCGAGAGAGATTACCCTGCTCCGTCCCCCCCCCCACTGTGGGGAATGATGAGCTGGGGCTGTAAATATGCCTCATGCTCCATGCATCAAGCTATTCCCAGACAGTCCAGCTCACAGTCTTCAGATCAGAGTGGCTGAGAACGGCATTCAATATTTATTGTGAACTTAATTGAAGGCACCAGGCAAGGTTGGCGAGGCGGCATTCAGAGTGCAGGACGGGACTGCAGATGCTGGTTTACACTGGAGATAGACACAAAATAGAAACATAGAATATAGGTGCAGGAGTAGGCCATTCGGCCCTTCGAGCCTGCACCGCCATTCAATATGATCATGGCTGATCATCCAACTCAGTATCCCATCCCTGCCTTCTCTCCATATACCCCCTGATCCCCTTAGCCACAAGGGCCACATCTAACTCCCTCTTAAATATAGCCAATGAACTGGCCTCAACTACCTTCTGTGGCAGAGAATTCCACAGATTCACCACTCTCTGTGTAAAAAATGATTTTCTCATCTCGGTCCTAAAAGATTTCCCTCTTATCCTTAAACTGTGACCCCTAGTTCTGGACTTCCTCAACATCGGGAATAATCTTCCTGCATCTAGCCTGTCCAACCCCCTAAGAATTTTGTAAGTTTCTATAAGATCCGGAGTCAGTCTTCTGAATTCTAGCGAGTACAAGCCGAGTCTATCCAGTCTTTCTTCATATGAAAGTCCTGACATCCCAGGAATCAGTCTGGTGAACCTTCTCTGTACTCCCTCTATGGCAAGAATGTCTTTCCTCAGATTAGGAGACCAAAACTGCACACAATACTCCAGGTGTGGTCTCACCAAGACCCTGTACAACTGACTCCAGGTGTGGTCTCACCAAGACCCTGTACAACTGACTCCAGGTGTGGTCTCACCAAGACCCTGTACAACTGTTGGAGAAGGTGGTGATTATATGTAAGGAGGTAGTTGAGGACTGTACTGGAAAAACGCATTTAAAAGACACTTAGACAGGCACATGGATAGGAAAGGTTTGGAAGTATATGAGCCAAACGTGGGCAAATAGGTTTAGCTGAGATGTGACATAGTCATAAAGCCATCTAAGATGCCCAATCTAAGTTGGTCTCGTGTGACATTTGGGGGTCAGTTTGGACAAGTTGGGCCGAAGGGCCTGTTTCTGTGCTGTATAATTCCCCTGTCCCACTTAGGCGATTGTTTAGGTGACTACGGGAGCCTAGGCTGTCGCCCCATGGTCGCGAGGGTGTCGGCAACAGTGGGGACCATGGGTTTGAGTGTAGCCAATGAGCGTGGCTTGACATAGGTGCTGTGGTAGGTTGGCGCCAGGTAACACAGGTTGTTGCTGGCGCTGACTTCGGTGAAATCCATTGTCGTATTCGCCGGCAGTCGCCTAAGTGGGACGGGCCCGTAACGCTATGACTTTAAAAAACCTTCCCGCACCCACAGAAGTTGGACGTCAACTGCAATGTTGCCAGGGCACGCTGTTCACACGCAGGGAGAGGCATTGATCCCCAGCAAGATCTTCCGGGATGTAAATAATAAATGAAGCTCGCCCAGGAAAAAACACATTGAACTTTTTTTGCAGTAATTGAGGCAGCTGAAGGGAAATCTCAGCTGACAGCCAACGGTTGGAGTCGGCTTGAAGTTGCTTTCACTGAGAATACAAGTGAATGACAACCTGTCCTCCAACACCATGGCGATGGCCTGGCAGCATTCTGCCCATTCATGTCAATATCATTTTCTTATTTTAATATTTAAAATTCAAATTCCAACACAAAGTTCCCATTCTCCTGCTCTCCCAAGCAGAAGAATGAATCTGTCTCCCTCTCTGTGTCTCCATCTCTGTCTATGTGTGTGTGTGTGTGTGTGTGTGTGTGTGTGTGTGTCTCTGTATATCTCTCTGTCTCCCTATGTCTCTATGTCTCTCTCTCTCTCTCTCTCTCTCTCTCTCTCTCTCTATCTCTCCTCTGCCTCCCCGTGTCTCCGTCTCTCTCTGTCTCTCTCTGTCTCTGTCTCCGTCTTTCTGTCTCTCTGTGTGTGTCTCTCTCTCTCTCTCTCTCTCTCTCTCTCTCTCTCTCTCTCTCTCTCTCTCTCTGTCTCTCTCTCTCTCTCTCTCTCTCTTTCTCTCTTTCTCTCTCTCTCTCTCTCTCTCTCTCTCTGTCTCTCTCTCTCTCTCTCTCTCTCTCCCTCTCTCTCTCTCTCTCTCTCTCTCTGCCTCTCTCTCCGTGTCTCTCCGTGTGTGTGTGTCTCTGCGTGTGCCTGCGTTTCTCTCTGTCTGGGTGTGTGTCTGCCTGTCTCTCTGTCTTTGTGTGTGTGTGTCTGTATGTGTGTCTTGCTCTCTCTTAAGCTGCGTGTATGTGCCAGTGTGTGTGTGTCTGTGTCTCTGTGTCTCACTCTCTCTCTCTCTACCAGTTCCCTTTATGGTTTTTGCTGTAGGGATTGAGCAGGGGAGTGGTGTGTGCGGAGGAGCAGAATCATTGACGTTTTGCATCAAGCCGCTGCATCAGGCCCTGATGCATTACCCCCACCTACAATGTCGACAGCTCCATTCCCTCCACTGACGCAGTTCCACTCGCCAACATCCTCCAGCAGTTTGGTTTTTGCTCCAGATTCCAACATCTGTAGTCTCTGGAGTCCATCTTTAATACCTTGAACACTTCAACCCATTCTTAACAGCTGTGTTCCATTAACTTTGATCAAAATAATGTTGTTTCTTCGGTTTCATTGTGCACACCATTTAGCAAGGATTAGACCAACACAGGGCTGTGGAAGGTGCTTCGAAATGTTATTTATTCACCAATTCATTGCATGGAACTCGTGTTAGTTCCTTGAAGAATTGTGTTCTTCAGTACAACAGTTTTTCCCCGAACATTAACAAAACACAGCTGTGGGCAGCACAGTGGCACACCGGTAGAGTTGCTACCTCACAGGGCCAGAGAACCGGGTTTGATCCTGATGTCTGGTGCTGTCTGCATGGAGTTTGCACGTTATGCCTGCGACCACGTGGGTTTTCTCCAGCTGCTCCAGTTTCTTCCCACATCCCAAAGATGTGCAGGTTTGTACGTTAATTGGCTTATGTAAATTGCTCCTAGCGTATAGGACTGAACTACCGTACAGGTGAAATATAGAAACATAGAAAATAGTTGCAGGAGTAGGCCATTCGGCACTTCGAGTCAGCACCGCCATTCAATATTATCATGGCTGACCATCCAAAATCAGTACCCGTTCCTGCTGGCGAAAGAACTGCAGATGCTGGTTTAAATGTGCTGGCTCAAAGGGCCGAATGGCTTACTCCTGCACCTATAATTAAGACTGAAGAAAGGCTCGATCCGAAACATCACCTATTCCTTCTCTAAAGAAGTCTGTAGAAGGGTCTCGACCCGAAACGCCACCAATTCCTTCTCTCCAGAGATGCTGCCTGTCCCGCTGAGTTACTCCAACATTTTGTACCTACTTGTCTTGTTCTTGGTTTTTCCCCATATCCCTTGATTCCCTTAGCCCTAAGAGCTAATTCTAACTCTCTCTTGAAAACATCCAGTGAATTGGCCTCCACTGCCTTCTGTAGCAGAGAATTCCACAGATTCACAACTGTCTGGGTGAAAAAGTTTTTTCTCATCTCAGTCCTAAATGGTCTACCCCTTATTCTTAAACTGTGACCCCCTGTTTCTGGACTCCCCCAACATGGGAAACATTTATCCTGCAACTAGCCTGTCCAATCCCTTACGAATTTGATATGTTGCTGATTGGTGTGGAGACGATGGGCCAAAGGGCTTGTTTCTATGCTGTATCTTTAAAAATAAAAAATAAACAGCAATTAAAAGTGCTCAGTGCTGGAGGAAAGTGATAGAAAGAGACTAATTCGTCTGGATGGGAAAATTGGGTGGAAATAAGGGATTTGTCCAGGTCCATGGACAAGGTTTAAATATAGAAACAAGGAACTGCAGATGCTGGTTTATGTAAACAAGACACAAAAAGTGCTGGACTAACTCAGCAGGTCAGGCAGCATCCCTGGAGAACATGGATGGGGGACTGATTGTAGGGGGGGGGGAGGGGGAAGAACAGTGACACAGTGGTAGAGTTGCGGGCCTTATAGCGCCAGAGACCCGGGTTCGATCCTGACTATGGGTGCTGTCTGTCTGGAGTTTGTACGTCCTCCCTGTGACCTCGTTCACTTTGTGTCCTTTTGGCCCGTATCCCTGTAAATCTTGTGTAGGAAGGAGCTGCAGACACTGGTTTAAATACCGAAGATAGACACGAAAAACTGGAGTAACTCAGTGGGGTACTGATTGGGGATGATCAGCCATGATCACATTAAATGGCGGTGCTGGCTCGAAGGGCCAAATGGCCTACTCCTGCACCTATTGTCTATTGTCTATACAATACAATACAATCAGTTTTATTTGTCACATCGCACATAAAGTGCAAGTGAAATGCACCTAAGTGCACCTATTGTCTATTGACTCGAAATGAATTTCATTAAACATTTATAGGGAACAGTTTTTTTTAAAGTTTGAGACCTCAAAGCATTGCATCTGAAACTAACACCTTGATCTTGCCTGGCAGCTGATAAGTTTCTCCTGAGTCTGGAGATATTGAATTCACTCATCCGAAGGATAAATAAATCCTTCAATGTGGGCCATGATGTGAAGCTGGATCATGCAAAATCGTCGACATTTGCAACCTTTCTTTCACATGGGAGTGGCAATTCCAATAGTTTTACCCGACCGATCCAAACTACACAACTACACTGGCTGATGATCAATCACTAAAACTCAACATAGACACAAAATGCTGGAGTGACTCAGCGGGACAGACAGCATCTCTGGAGAGAGGGAATGGGTGACGTTTCGGGTCGAGATCCTTCTTCAGAAACCAGCATTTGCAGTTCGAGTCTAGAGTGTTTTATTGTCATGTGTCCAAGACAGGACAATGAAATTCTTACTTGTTGCAGCACAACAGGATATGTGAACACAGTACATGACGGGAGAAGAAAAAAAGTTTCGTGCGTGTATACACATGCACACATACTCAATAAATAACAAATATAGTGCAACAATAATAATAATAATAATAATAGTATGTTATTATTATCTGGTGCCAGGATAACAGCCTCCCCTTGAACATCAAAAAACGAAGGAGCTGATCATGGACTTTAGGAGGGCACATCATCCGAGGACGTACACTCCATTGAGGATAAATGGGGATCCTGTGGATAGGGTGAACTGTTTTAAATATCTGGGAGTTCACATCTCCGAGGATATGACATGGGCATCACACGCCTCAGCACTCATGAGTAAGGCAAGGCAGCGCCTTTACCACCTCAGGCAATTGAGGAAATGCAGAGTGTCTCCGAGGATCCTCCAGTGCTTCTACGCAGCGGCGGTGGAAAGCATCTTGTCCGGGAACATTACCATCTGGTTTGGGAATTGCTCTGAAAAGGACAAGAATACTCTGCAGAGAGTAGTGCGTTCGGCCGAACGCACTATGGGAACTTCACTTGCCCCCCTGCAGGAACTATACATCAGGAGGTGCAACTCCAGAGCCAACAATATCATGAGAGACCCCTTCCACCCCTGCAACGGACTGTTCCAGCCGCTACGGTCAGGCAAACGCCTCCGTTGCCATGCGGTGAGAACGGAGAGGTTGAGAAGGAGTTTCTTCCCAGAGGCCATTCGGACTGTAAATGCCTATCTCACCAGGGACTAACTCTACAGAACATTTTTCCTTCCATTATTTATTATGTAAAAGAATATGTGTGTAATGATTGTGTTCATAATTTGTTTGGTTGTTTTGTTGTTTGTCTTTTGCACAAATGTCCGCGAGCATTGCCACTTTCATTTCACTGCACATCTCGTATGTGTATGTGACAAATAAACTTGACTTGACTTGACTTGACGTTGCAGTTCAGAGCTTATTTGTTGTTGTGTTCAATAGCCTGATGGCAGAAGGGAAGAAGCTGTTCCTGAACCTGGACGTTACAGTTTTCAGGCTCCTGTACCTTCTTCCCGATGGCAATGGTGAAATGAGTGTGTGGCCATGATGGTGTGTTCCTTCTTACACATTAAAACTCAACATGTGTGCTAACTTTTAGTTACGATTTTTGCCATTAAGTTATTGCTAAAAGTTTCCAGTGGTAAAAAATACTTGTGCACTCAAGTTCGAGTAAAGATTTCAGAATTTCTCCCAGCTGGTAAAGCTGCTGCCTTGCAGCGTCAGAGTCCCGGGTTCGATCCTGACCACGGCTGCTTGTCTGTACGGAGTTTGTACGTTCTCCCCATGACCTGCGTGGGTTTTCTCCGAGATCTTGGGTTTCCCCCCACACTCCAAAGACACACAGCTTTTTAGGTTAATTGGCTTGGTGTAAACGGAAAGTGTCCCTAGTGTGTGTGTAGCATGGTCTTAGTGTGCAGGGATCACTGGTCAGTGCGGACTCAGTGTGCCGAAGGGTCTGTTTCCGCGCTATATCTCTAAACTAAAGTAAACTACACGAAGGTTTTGATGTGTAGCTGTTTAGACTGGACAATTGCAGTTTCTTGGACGACTGCCTCAAATATATGGAACTTTAACTACCAGGCAGTTTCAATGGGAATTAAATTCCTGTTTCTGGATAATTAATCCAGCACTCAAACTGGAATTAAAAGTTTGAGAATTTTATGAGCTTCACAATTTTTTTAATTTGCAGACAATATGGTCACAACATCTGTAGCATTGGCAGATGCATCGGAACCACATCAGCGTCGCACCAGTTTGTCTGAAGAAGGGTTTTGGCTCGAAACGTTGCCCATTTTCTTCGCTCCATAGATGCTGCCGCATCCGCTGAGTTTCTCCAGCATTTTTGTCTACCTTCGATTTTCCAGCATCTGCAGTTCCTTCTTAAACAAATGCCTTGTCTAACCAGCTAGTTTAGTTTATTGTCAGGTGCATCGAGGTACAGTGAAAAGCTTTTGTTGCATGCTGACCAGTCAGTTGAAAGACAATACATGATTACAATCGAGCCATTCACAGTGTGCAGATACATGATAAGGGAATAACATTTAGTTCAAAGTAAAGCCAGTAAAGTCCAATCAAAGATAGTCCGAGGGTCACCAATGAGGCCGATAGTAGTTCAGGACTCTGGTTGTGGTAGGATGATTCAGTTGCCTGATAACAGCTGGGAAGAAACTGTCCTTGAATCTGGAGGTGTGAGTTTTCACACTTCTATACCTTTTGTCCGATGGGAGAGGGGAGAAGAGGGAGTGGCCAGGGTTGTGACACGTCCTTGACTGTGTTGCTGGCCTTGCCGAGGCAGCGTGAGGTGCAAATGGAGTCCATGGAAGGGAGGTTGGTTTGTGTGATGGTCTGGGCTGTGTCCACAATTTGCTACAATTTCTTGCGGTCTTGGATGGAGCTGTTCCCAAACCGAGCTGTGATGTATCCCGATAAAATGCTTTCGACGGTGCATCTGTACTGTTTCTGTAATCTTGGCGGCCCCTTAATTATGGCCTGGGGAATAATATTCTAAGCATTCTGTAATATTCTGTGAATGTGATTTTACTGATTTATCTGACTCTCTCGACCCCATCCTCACGCCTTTTCCCCACAACCTTTGACATCCTTAATAATCAGGAATTTATCAATCTCCGCCTTAAAAATACCCAATGACTTGGCCTCCACAGCTGTCTGTGGCAATGAATTCCACAGATTCACCACCCTGTTACTGAAGAAATTCCTCCTCATTTCTTTTCTTAAGGAACGTCCTTTTATTCTGAGACTGTGCCCTCTGGCCCTGGACTCTCTCACTAGTGGAAACATCCTCTCCACATCCACTCTACCCAGGCCTTTCACTATTTGGTAAATTTCAATGAGGTCCCCTTCGCCCCTTCCCCCCCCCTCATCCAATATATATTTCATCTGTGCAATATATAATGAGGCTATTTTAATGATAATTCATCAGTTCTAATGGACAATAATAATTCAATCTCATCTCAGGCAACGTTAGCAAAGGCTCTCAGTTTATTAGCTGCAGTTCGATGCCTGAAGACTTGCTGAGTTTGCCCAGCGAAACATCTCATCCAAGTCATTGCATCCGCCGTTAGGGGCAGCACAGTAGCACAACGCTAGAGTTGCAGCCTTACAGCGCTAGAGACCCGGGTTCGATCCTGACTACGGGCGCAGTCTGTACGCAGGTTATACTTTCCCCGTGACCGCGTGGGTTTTCCCCGGGTGCTCCGGTTTCCTCCCACACTCCAAAGACGTGCAGGTTTGCAGTTTCATTGGCTTTGGTATAAATGTAAAATTGTCCCCAGTGCGTGTCGGGTCGAGTTAACGTGCGGGGATCGATCGCTGGTCGGCGGGGTCTCGGTGGGCAAAAGGGCCTGTTTCCGTGCTGTATCTCTAAATTAACCTAAACTAAACAAAGATATTCCGCTTTGTAGGTTAATTGACTTCAGTAAAAATCGTAAATTACCCCTAGCGTGTAGGCCAGTGCTAGTGTGCTGGGATCGCTGGTCGGCCCAGATTTGGTGGGCGGAAGGGCGGGGGTCTGCGCTGTATCCGTAATAATTAAAACCCTAAAGGGCCGTCCCACTCACGTGATTTTTTCAGCAACCAGCCAGCACCCGTCATAGTCGCAGCAGGTCACCATGTTGAAAATCCAGCCGCGACCAGAGAAAGGTACGACTCTTTGGGCGACTACTCACGACCATACAGGCGACATGTCGCGGGGTGATGCCCATTTGGTCGTGAGTGGCTCTTAAAGGTGCTACACCTTTCACTAACATCACCAATTGAACAGTTGTACATGTTGGATTTATCAGTTACCACTTATTGTTAGAATAACATTTATAAACATGCAACTCATTTATTTACAATGGAAACATTGATCAATAAAAGTGAGCAACGGCCAACTTTGCATGAATGTATTGTGCATACTATTTAGTGCCAGATGTTTCTGTGTTTGTTGCCTTATTAAAACATGGCAGGAAAATCAACCTTGCCCGTTATCTGCAAGTTCCTCCCTCCAGCTTTCTGCAGGTTGTTCTGGAAGAGCTGACTGAAAGTGTTTCCACTTTCATGGCTACAGTGAAGAAGGGCAGGCGGTGGAAATGAATTGTCCTCTCTGCCCCCGCCTCTGAATAATAAAACGTTTCTATATCTTGTTGGGTCCCAACAGACACCTACTTCACACCCATCAGTCGACCTGCACGGCGGTAGAGTTGCTGCCTCACAGCGCCAGATAACCCCGGATTCGATCCCGACTACGGGTGCCGTCTGGACAGAGTCCGTACGTTCTCCCCGCGACCGCATGGGTTTTCTCCTGGTGCCCTGGCCTCCTCCCACTCTCCAAAGACGTGCAGGCTAATTGGCTTCCGTAAATTGCCCCTTTGGTTTAGTTTAGTTTATTGTTGTCACGTGACCTGTGGTAGAGTTAAAAAGCTTTGTTTGTTGTGTGCGATCCAGTCACTGGAAACCACTATACATGATTACAATCCACAGTGTACAGATACAAGATAAAGGGTGTAATGTTTAGTGCAAGATAAACTCTGATTAAAAGTCTGGGATGCACAAGTGGGGGAACATAGGACTAATGTATGGGTGATCGATGGCTGGTGTGGACTCTGTGAGATGCAGGGCCTGTTTCCACGCTGTATCTCTAAACCGCTATAAGATCCCCCCTCAGTCTCGTGTGCTCCAAGGAATAGATCTTTGCTGGAAAATCAAAGTGACTGAGATGACGCCACAGTGGAATAGAGACACCCCCCCCCCCCCCCCCCCCCCCCCTCCATCCCCCAACCCTCGCCCCCAGGTTAACCTGTACAGGTGCAAACTGCATGAGTGGCGGGGGGGGGGGGGGGGGGGGGGGGGGGGGGGAAGGGGTGAAGGGTGAAGGGTGAAGGAGGGGAGGAGAGTAGCAGCAACCTCCAGAACTGCAGGGATGTAGCGATTTAACATTGTTGAATTGATTAAGCCCCAACTTAGTTTGTGATAGACTGAGAGGAAAAATCAAATCGTCCATAAATAACTTGATTCAACCGATATAGAACGACCAACAGTCTGGAGCTGTTGAACGAAATTGATTCTATTTATAATGATTTATTTGTGGAAGTATTCTGACAAGATGTGTTCCCGAGGGCTGGTCCCACCCTCCCGCGGTCTCCCCTCGGATTGGTTTTGTGCCAAGGACCGATTCATTTCTTTGTAGTTTGGACTTTAATGACCCCCCCCCAAAGCCATTGACCTGCTTCATACAAAACTGCAGAGCAGGTCTGAGCTTGGAGCCTCTGAGATGCTGTGCCTTGTTTCTCAGTGATGGCCATGAATATTACTCTGTAAATAATTTAATTCATAATCAAAATACTTTCCAGCATCTTAAATTATTCACAATCACAGCTCGATAAGATTTGCAGAATGTGGTAGCAACAACCACCATGTGGCATCAATTTTAATAGCGTTTCTTTTCTACTGTTCAGATGCTCATGGTCAGACACAGAGTGGTTAAAACCTCGAGCCTTTCCACAGTGGTCCACAAGTTTGTGTGAAAGGTTCACCAGGTGCATGTCAGCCTGTGTGTGCAATCACTCATGTGAGTTTGCATCCCGCGTCAGTCAGTCAGCGGGGAATGTAAATCTCACACACATACACACCTACATACATATACATACACCTACGCACACACACCTACATACACCTACGCACACACACCTACATACACCTACACACACACACACCTACACACACACACCTACGCACGCACACCTGCACACACACTCCTTCCCACACACGCCTACGCACACACACCTGCACACACACACACACACACACGCCTACGCACACACACCTACACACACACACCTACACACACACATATACACACGCCTACGCACACACACCTACATACACACCTACACACACACACCTGCACACACACACCTACATACACCTACACACACACACACACCTACGCACACACACCTACGCACACACTCCTTCACATACACGCCTACGCACACACACCTGCACACACACATACACACGCCTACGCACACACACCTACACACACACACCTGCACACACACATACACACGCCTACGCACACACACCTACAAACACACTCCTTCCCACACACACCTACGCATACACACCTACACACACACACACCTGCACACGTATACACATTGCTACTCACACACACACCTACACACACCTACACATACACACCTACATACACACACCTACGCACACACACATACCTACACACACACACCTGCACACACACTCCTTCCCACACACGCACACACACACATCTACGCACGTAAACACATACCTATGCACGTACACCTATGCACGCACACACCTATGCACACACACGCACCAAAGACATGCATGTTTGTAGGTCAATTGCCTTCTGTGAATTCTAAATCGGACTTTACCCTAGTGTGTAGGATAGTGCTAGTATACGGACTGATCAATGGTCAGCGCCGACTCTGTGGGCCGAAGAGTCTGGCTGTTTCCACACTGTGTCTCTAAAGTCTAAAAACCACAGAACTCTCTCGTAAGGGATTGGCCAGGCTGGATGCAGGAAAAATGATCCCCATGTTGGGGGAGTCCAGAACCAGGGGTCACAGTTAAAGAATAAAGGGGGGTGGCCATTTAGGACTGAGATGAGGAAAAACGTTTTCACCCAGGGAGTTGTGAATCTGTGGAATTCTCTGCCACAGAAGGCAGTGAAGGCCAATACACTGGATGTTTTCGAGAGAGAGTTAGATATAGCTCTTAGGGCTAACGGAATCAAGGGACATGGGGAGAAAGGAGGAACGGGGTATTGATTTAGGATGATTGTGCTGTGATCATATTGAACGGCGGTGCTGGCTCGAATGGCCAACTCTATTGTCTATGTTTCTAAAAGTTTTTATCCTGATCCATTGCCTATCACACGCTAGATATACTTCAAACACATTCAAAGTTTGGTTGTTGTTGTCTGCTGAAATCACCAAGCTCTCACTCTCACTGCTAGTTTCCTGCTCAATCACTCCCCACTGGGCCATGAGCAAAAGTTTAATAGACTTTCTAATCCTCCTTGAGAGTGATTATCCTTTCCCCTATTTGCTGTCATTCTGAACGTCGGCAACATATGGCTCCTCTCTGTGCCACACCGCCTTGAACTTCAGAGTCGCAGTGACAACCATTAATCATCATTTATTTCGGGAATGCTGATGCCTCCAGCGAGTTGGAAGTCAGAGAAACTTTGCCTCAATGATGTGCCCGGTTGATGCAGAGGAGAGATGCATTTCCCCAGGGTGGGCTGTGTTGTTGTCAACCATTGAAACGTTAGACCTCCACCACCCAAATATTAAAAATGGATCACTGGCACTTTATTACCACATTTTAGTTTTTAGTTTCGGAAACACAGCGCATGAAACAGGCCCTTCGGCCCACCGGGTCCGTGCCGACCAGCGACCCCCGTGCACTAACACTATCCTACACGCACAATTTACAATTTTACCAAGCTACAAGGATTTGTGAGTACATTTTATCTCTGTTTGCTTCGATGTCACCTTCTGCGAGCTAACAATGCTCTACATTTTCCTCGATTCCCCACCCCCCTTTGATGTCTCGTTTTCACACCTTACACTTCCTTATCTCTGTGTCTCCCTCTCCCCTAACTCTCAGTCTGAAGAAGGGCCTCGACCTGAAACGTCACCCGTTCCTTCTCTCCAGAGATGCTGCCTCTCCCGCTGAGTTACTCCCGCACTTTGTGTCTAACCTGCGAATGTGTACGTCTTTGGAGTGTGGGAGGAAGCCGGAGCTCTCGGGGAAAGCCCATGCAGGTCACGGGGTGAACATACAAACTCCGTACAGATTGCAAGCGTAGTCGGGATCGAACCCGGGGTATCTGGCGCTGTAGGGCGGCAACTCTAACGTTGCGCACCTGTACTGAGGTACTGTGAAATTCCTTTTTGTATACAGTTCCGTAGGTGAATCGGAAATGTGTAGGAAAGAACTGCAGATGCTGGTTTAAACCGAAGATAGACACAAAGTGCTGGAGTAACTTAGCGGGTAAGTCAGCATCACTGGAGAAAAAGGATGGGTGACATTTCGGGTCGGGACCCTTCTTCACAATGAATGGCGATACTGGCTCAAAGGGCCGAATGGCCTCCTCCTGCACCTATTTTCTATGTTTCTATGTTCAGACTGAAGAACGATTCCGAACCGATGCATCACCCATCCTTTTTCTATAAAGATGCTGCCTGACCCGCTGAGTTACTCCTGCATTTTGTACCTATCCTAAACATTCCGTTTATCAACTCCAGTAAGTTTTCACATTAGATATAAAGGGATTCTAATTCACTTTTTTCTCTTTCTCTTTCCCCAAACGTCTATGAAGTGGGGCCAACTTCACCGGGAAGAGGTGGTGCAGTAAGCAACTGTGGCTGCACTCTGAATACTAAACGTCAGGGCCCATTGAAGTACTGAGCTGTCCAGTCAGCATATCCGCACATTACAAGCCCAGCAGGCGACTGGCTTGATCTTTCCACAGTCTCGGATTCCTCAAAGACGCAGACAGTTGAGGTGAAGACATTATCTCCAAGCCTAAATTAAATTAATTAAATTCTGTTGGATGAATTTTTACTCCCTGCGTCATTAGCTGCAAGTGTGATGAGCAAGGTGTACGTCAGAGTCATAGAGTGTGGACACAGGCCCTTCGGCCCAACTTGCCCATGCTGACCTATCTACACTAGTCCCACCTGCCTGTGTTTGACCCACATCCCTCTAAACCCATGCTGTCCATGTACCTGTCTAAATGTTGCAAGGGTCCCCGTAATAAATTTTACCCAGTGTTGGCTTCTGCCGATGGCCTGACCAACCACAGAATGGGTGGCACAGCAGGTGGAGCGTCAGGGACCCGGGTTTGATCCTGACCCCAGGTGCTGTTTGTGTGGAGTTTGCACGTTCTCCCTGTCACTGCATGGGTTTCATCCGGGTGCTCCGGCTTCCTTCCACGTCCCAAAGAAGTGCGGGTTTGCAGGTTAATTGGCCCTCCGGGAAGTCAAAGTCAAAGTGTGTTGATCTTGTGTGGATAAAATGTGGGATAACATGGGTTATCGATGGCCAGCATGGACTCGGTGGGCCGAAGGGCCTGTTTCCATGCTGTATCTCTGAACTAAATCACTTCCATAGAGAAGAGGGAGTTATGAAAACCTATTTTTGCTGCTCCTTAATTGGTTATATATTTAGCACAGAAAACTGTGCTTGGGAATCATTAGTTAACTAATTGTCCTCATTACCCTTCCAGCCTCCAATGTTCTCTTGTGTGTTGAGTCTGATGTATTTACTGTGTAAGATACTGTGATATCGCCAGGTAATCTCACTGTGGGGCGAGGCAAGGAACTGCAGATGCTGGTTTACAAAAAAAGAGACCAAATGCTGGATAACTACTCAGCGGGTCAGGCAGTATCTGTGGAGGACATGGATCGATGACATTACTGGTCTGAAGAAGGGTCCTGATCTAAACTGTCACCTATAAATGTTCTGAAGAGATGCTGCATGACCCGTTGAGTTACTCCAGCACTTTGTGTCTCACTGTGTGTGTGTCGACCTATCCAGCTACAGTTATAACTTGTCTGATTCAACGTTAGTGTGTGTGTGTCACAATGGCGCAGTGGTGGAATTGCTGCCTTACAGCCCCAGAGACTCTGGTTCGATCCTGACCTCCTGTGCTGTCTGTGCGGAGTTTGTATGTTCTCTCTGTGACTGCGTGGGTTTTCTCCGGGTGCTCCGGATTCCTCCCACACTCCGATGACATAAAGCTTTGTCGATAGACTCTCAAAGTTGCAGTAACTCCGCGGGTCAGGCAGTATCTCTGGAGAAAAAGAATAGATGACGTTTCGGTTTGAGACCCTTCTTCAGTGTGAAAGTCAAGGGAGAGGGAATCATGAGAGATATATAGATATATATGCCATTTATTGTCACTATACATGTACAGTGAAACTGAAAGCTGCTCGTACTCAGTGCATACATACAATTTAGCACAAAAAACAAGAAACAGAAAAAAAACAAAAAACAGAAGGGAGATGGGGGGGGGGACATATATACATATATACATATATACAGATGGAAGTCCGTGTTGGGCGGTGTAGTCAGTGCATGTGTGAATTTGAATTTATGGTAGATATAATTCTCGGAAAGCAACTATTCCTGAGTCTGTTTGTCCTGGATTTGATGCACCTATAGCGCCTTCCAGAGGGCAGCAGGTCGAACAGTCCAAACGCAGGATGGGAGCTGTCTTTGATGATCTTCTTTGCCCTGCTAAGGCAGCGGGAGGTGTAGATGTCCATCAGGGAGGGGAGAGGGCAGCCAATGATCCTCTGCGCTGTCCTGGTTACCCTCTGAAGCCTCTCCCTGTCTGCCATGGTGCAGCTGCCATACCATGCTGTAATGCAGTATGTCAGCAGGCTCTCGATGGATGAGCGGTAGAAGGTCAACAGCAGGTTAGAGTCCAGGTTGTGCTTCCTGAGGACCCTCAGGAAGTGCAGCCGCTGCTGAGCCTTCTTGATGACCGCTGTCGTGTTGTCCGTCCAGGAGATGTCAGCAGCGATATGGACACCGAGAAACCGGAAGGTGTTGACCCTCTCCACACACTCGCCGTTGATGTGTAGGGGGGCTAAGTCGGTGCTGTGCCTCCTGAAGTCGACAATGAGCTCTTTTGTTTTCCTGGTGTTCAGAGCCAGATTGTTTTCTGAGCACCAGGTTGTCAACTTCAGGACTTCCTCTCTGTAGGCTGCCTCGTCTCCCTTCGAAATAAGTCCGACCACAGTAGTGTCGTCAGCAAATTTGACGATGCGGTTGTTGTTGTGGGCCGGACTACAGTCGTAGGTGTAGAGACAGTATAAGAGGGGGCTTAGCACACAGCCCTGTGGGGAACCGGTACTCAACCTGCGAGTGGAGGAGAGGTGGGGGCCGAGTCTCACAGTCTGGGGCCGGTTGGTGAGGAAATCCTTTATCCAGGCACATGTGACAGTGGGGAGGCCGAGAGTGACCAGTTTACCTATGAGAATGTCCGGAATGATTGTATTAAAGGCTGAACTAAAATCCACAAAGAGCATCCGGACGTAGCTCTGCCCCTGCTCCAGATGGCTCAGCACAGAGTGGAGAGCTACGGTGATGGCGTCTTCTGTGGATCTGTTTTGGCGATAGGCGAATTGGTGGGGGTCGAGGTCTGGTGGTAGATAGTCCTTGATGTGCTGGAGGACCAACCTCTCGAAGCACTTCGTGATTACCGGAGTGAGGGCCACAGGACGGTAGTCATTAAGGCTGGTGATGGTAGACTTCTTCGGCACAGGGACGATTGTGGCTGATTTTAGGCAGGACGGAATAATTGCCTGGGCCAGGGAGAGGTTGAAAATTCCGGTGATATAGAGAGAGGTTTGTAGTTTAATTGGCTTCTGGAAATTGTAAATTGTCCGTAGTGTGTAGAATAGTGGTAGTGGACAGGTGATCGCTGGTCGGCATGGACCCGGTGGGCTGAAGGGCCTGTTTCCACGCTGTATCTCCAAAGTGTAGCGAGTGTGCGTGTGTTTTACAGGCTTAATAGGCACTAGATTTTGGAAATTAAAATAATTTTTTGAGACCTTCCAATTTAATGTGCAATTTTTCCGCAGATTAAACGAGTATTGATGTTTAGTTCCTGCCTGCAGTCTCTCGCTGCTGGGGACAAGATTGTCACCACTTCATTACAATGTATTATTTCAAAGCCATTCCAAGCATTCACGAGGACACACAATTTGGAACTCGGGTCTTGGGTGTAATAATTAGATTGGAAGCTGAAAAGCACTAATTGGCTGTCAAATGCGGCATTAAAGAAATTGAGAGCAACAGGTTGAAGCAATAAACTGCCAGATGATGCAGAAAGCATTCACCTGAGTGTAAGAAGTGTTATTTACTTTGATGCAGATGGCGGTGCAGTTGATAATTTCCCCGTTCTGCTGCTAATGGTCTCCCACTGTGTTGTCTGTATAAATAATTGTATATTGTTCTGGAGACCCACACACATTCTCAGGGTGGAAATGTCAAAGACAAGATGGCGCAGCTTTAAGACGAGAGGGGCAAAGTTTAAAGGAGATTTGCGGGGCAAGTTATTTTTTACACAGAAGGCAGTGGGTGGCAGGGATGGTGGTGGAAGCACGTATAACGTTTAAGGGGCCTCTAAACAGGCACAGGAATGTGCAGGCATAGAGGGAAATGGATCGTGAGCAGGCAGATGAGCTTAGTTTAGCTTGGCATCATGGTGTTCTACACAGACATTGTGGGCTGAAGGGCCTGTTCCTGTAGTTTAGTTGAGAGATACAATATCCTACACACGCTCGGGACAATTTAAAATTTTACCCAAAGCCAAATTAACCTACGAAACCGTATACATCTTTAGAATGTGGGAGGAAACCGGAGCACCTGGAGAAAACCCACGAGGTCACGGGGAGAGGGTACAGACGGCACCCGTAGTAAGGATCGAACCCAGGTCTCTGGCGCTGTAAGGCAGCAACTCTACCACTGCCACCACCTTACTGTTCTGTCTGGAGAAGGGCCATGACCCAAAACATCACCAATCCATGTTCTCCAGAGATGTTGCCTGAACTGTTACACCAGCACTTTGTGTCTATTTGTGTAAACCTGCATCTGCAGTTCCTTGTTGCTACTGAATATTTTTATGATACTGACTGGGAGAGATATGGAAAAACTGCAGGTAGGCACGGGGTCGTGCAGCGGTAGAGTTTCTGCCTCACAGCGCCAGAGACCCAGGTTTGATCCTGACCACGGGTGCAGTTTGTACGTTCTTCCTGTGATCCACCAGGGTTTTCTCTGGGAAGTTGCAGTTTCCTCCCGCACTCCAAAGGACGTACAGGTTTGTAGTTCAATTGGCTTCCGTAAAATTGTAAATTGTCCCTTGAACGTGTGTGGGATAGTGTTAGTGTGCGGGGATCGCTGGTCGGCACGGGCTCGGTGGGCCGAAGGGCCTGTTTCCGCCAAGCGTCTCTAAACTGACAACTAAAGCAGGGAGTCCCCCTCTTTTTCCAGCAGAATATTTGCACGGGACCTTTTACTTGCAAAAGGAAAATTACATCCATTATGTAATTACATTGTTACCCCCACTCACTCCCACGAGCTGCCGAATGAGTGTGCAGTTCTGGATGTGTAAGAAGTAACTACAGGTGCTGGTTTAAACCGAAGATAAACACACCAGGCTGGAGTAACTCAGCGGGACAGGCAGCATCTCTGGAGAGAAGGAATGGGTGACGTTTCGGGTCAAGACCGTTCTTCACACGCGGAACGTCACCCATTCCTTCTCTCCAGAGATGCTGCCTGTCCCGCTGAGTTACTCCAGCATTTATGTGTTTATGTGCAGTTCTGGATGACTGGTGGGATGACTGCCTGTACAGAGTTTGTACTTTCTCAAATTCCTTGTATGTGAATACTTGGCCAATAAACTTACGTACTTACTTACTCAAACATGGAAATATGTCGCAAGCATTTATGCCTTCTTCTCTGTGGATTGTCACCTTGTCATGGTGGAGAAGCTTGTGTGGACCTGAGATCCTGAGAGTGATGCCGTCTGGAGCTATGCTCCTGATAGGGCCACCCATGGCGGTAAGGTCGAGGGGGAGGCCTCTGACAAAGAGCAATCCAACCAAGACCTCAACGATGAAACAGGCGGAGGACGATGGCTGACCTTAGTGGAGCGACACAGCGGCTGGGAAGGCGGATGAAGGCTGCAGCAGAAAAGGGTCTCTGGTCGTCTTGGACTCCATGCCACTGGATCCTGACCCAGATCTGTCAAGGACCGTGGGGTGGCTGTCTGTGCACCAGTCTCCCCACGTTCAACAAAGTCACGCATAGGCGCCCTCCATATAGGTAATAGCACCCTGGAGACACCCTTGGTCAGCCATGACCTAAGCTAAAAAAAATAATTTATGCCTAATACAGAAATGTAATGGGTGTATAAGATTCATACACAACTGAAGCCATCACTGTGCAAGATGCCCTGTGTGTCTTTTGCTATTCGAGCTATGCAGCCTTTCCAAGCTGCTGGATTGTAATAACCCAGACAGGCAAGAGAGGAACTCAACCATCAATTAATTCTCAGCTTTCTTGACTCAATTCATGTAGTGGAGCATTGTGCTGAGACTGGTATAAATAATGGAGCAATGTTGAATTACAAGCTCAGTACGATGCAGAGATAGTGGCTAGACTTTAGCTCAAGGGAGATTTGAGGTTTAAAGAAAGGTTCACAAGTTCTCGGAGCAGAAGTTTGCTCCGCCATTCAATCCTGGCAGATCTACCTCTCCCTCTCCAGCCCATTCTCCTGCCTTCTCCCCATAACCCCTGGCACCAGTACTAATCAAGAATCTATCAATCTCCGTCTTAAAAATATCCATTGACGTGGCCTCCACTGCCGTCTGTGGCAATGAACTCCACAGATTCACCACCCTCTGACAAAATAAATTCCACCTCATCTCCTTTGACATAGTCATTGACTTGGCCTTTACAACCTTCTGTTGGAGAATGAAGTAACGACCCCATTTGCTCATTTGTTTTATCCTATGTGTGATATATGAGAAAAGACCTCGGAGAAATCATCTCTTCCTGCCAAGAAATGTAATGACCATTGTTAACTTCAGCCTGAACAAGTACAAAGGACGTCTCATTCCCCAAATTAGACGTTTTTCTTGATAGTAGAAACAAAGTGCTGTAGATGCTGGTCTATACCAAAGATAGACACAGTGCTGGAGTAACTCGGGCTGCATCTCTGTAGAAAAAGTGTAACCATTTACTATGGGTATCCAGCACTCCAGCATTTTGTGTCTATCCAACAGTATGTGTTGGATTTGGATTTTGTTGTGATCAAAAAATATTAGAAGTCCCATTGTTCAAGTCAGGGTTTGATTTTATACCTGAACAAATCTCCAACTGACCCCCACACATATTTAGAGATACAGCATGGAAACAAGGCCTTCGGCCCACCGGGTCCACTCTGACTTCTATCTTGTACACAAGGGACAATTTACAGAAGCCAATTAACCTACACACCTGCACGTCTTTGGAATGTGGGAAGACACCTGGAGCATCGGGAGAAAAAACCCACGCGGTCACAGGGAGAACATGCAAACTCTGTTTAGACAGCACCTGTAGTCAGGATCGATCCCGGGTGTCTGGAGCTGTGAGGCAGCAACTCTACCGCTGCACTGCCCTAATCGGAGACGAGGAAAGAGAGTCTGTGGAATTCTCTGCCTCAGAGGGCGGTGGAGGCAGAGAACTAGATAGGGCTCTTAAAAATAGCTTAAAGCTTAAAAAATGAAGGGGTACAATAAATGTAATAAGATATATCTGGATTATACTATTGTAATTTACTGTACTTCTAATAAATAAAAATATATTTTTTTTAAATAAAAAAAATAGCAGAGTCAGGGGATATGGGGAGAAGGCAGGAACGGAGTACTGATTGGGGGTGATCAGCCATGATCACATTGAATGGCGGTGCTGGCTCGACGGGCCAAATGGCCTACTCCTGCACCTATTGTCTATTGTCTAATCTCTTGTGCTGAATATCTTTGAGTTAAACTAAAACAACCTGCGTCGTTCCTTATAGCAAGGAGAATAAAGTAATATACAAAACCTTAGTTTGACAGAGCTATTAAATTGCAAGATGTAATTGCTATAATTTCTTCAATCTATTGTTGATATTTAATAATGATAAGTCACGTTTATGGATTGATTGGCTGTAAACGTCTACCTCCTGGTCATAAGGAACAGAATGAAATAACTATCCCCTTTGCTCATTTATATTTTCTTTATGTAGATTGTGATTTATGAGATGTGACCTCAGAAAAATCATCCCTTCCAGCCAAGAACTGTCATTGCTGTTTTTAACTTCTGTCTGAACAAGAGGTACAAAGGACTTCTCGACACCAAAGAAGAATAGAATCTTCGTGTGGACCGTGAGTGGAATAAGAGACACCTCGGGCCAAAATCCGGCAGATTCTGTTTCTAAATGTTATTGCGTGGTAAATTATCATAAACTTAGTCATAGAGTGATACAATGTAGAAACAGGCCCTTCAGCCCATATCAGCTACACTAGTCCAACCTGCCTGCGCTTGGTACATTTCCCTCCAAACTATCCAGTACAGTCCTGTCCATGTGCCTGTCTAACTGTTTCTTAAACATTGGGATACCTCCTCTAGCAGCTTGTTTCATACACTCACCGCCCTTCGTGTGAAAATGTTAGCCCTCAGATTCCTATTAAACCTTTTCCCCTTCACCTTGAACATATGTCCTCTGGTCCTCGATTCCCCTACTCTGGGCAAGAGATTCCGTGCATCTATCCGATCTATTCCTCACATGATTTTATACGCCTCTATAAGATCACCCCGCATCCTCCTGCGCTCCAGGGAATAGAGACCCAGCCTGCTCAACCTCTCCCTATAGATCACACCCTCTAGTCCTGGCAACATCCTCGTAAATCTCTGAACCCTTTCTGCCAGTGCTTTCTCAAGCAGTTTTATTCTGCCAATATTACAGAGTATAATGAGCATAAAAATTGTTCTAGCGGGTATACAAACGCACCTCCTTACCTGACCTACCTGGCAACACTTTGCCCGCTTCCGTGGAAGTCAAAGGTTCACACAGCTCCAGAAGTCACCAAAATAGAAAGGCCACATAGTGCTGGTGTAACTCAGCTGGTCAGGCAGCATCCCTGGAGAACAAGGACAGATGACATTTCGGTTCAAGATCCTTTGGGCGGCACAGTGGTGCAGCGGTAGAGTTGCTGTCTCACAGCGCCAGAGTCCCGGGTTCGATCCTGACTACGGCGTGCTGCCTGTACGGAGTTTGTACGTTCTTCCCGTGACCACAGTGGGTTTTCTCCGGGAACTCCAGTTTCCTCCTGAACTCCAAAGACGTACGCATTTGTAAGGTAATCGGCTTTGGTTCATTGTAAATTGTCCCTAGTGTGTGTAGGATGGTGTTAGTGTGGGGGGATCGCTGGTCTGCATGGACTCGGTGGGCTGAAGGGCCTGTTTCCGCGCTGTATCTCTAAACTAAACTAAACCCTTCTTCAGGCCTGAAACATCTCTCCAGAGATGCTGCCTGATCTGCTGAGTTACTCCAGCACATTGTGTCCTTTTGTGGAAGCAAATCATTCCAAGATTCTGCCTAAAAAGAGGGGAAAAAACCCAATTGATCATATTTACTTATAGAAGTTGAAGTTTAATTTATTGTCACGTGTACTGAGGTGGAGGGAAAATCACTTGTTGCCTCCTAACCAGTCAGCAGAACACGTGATTACAATTGAGCCGTCCACAGAATACAGATACGGGATAAAGAGAATATAGTTTAGTTTAGAGATACAGCACGGAAACAGGTCCTTCAGACCACTGAATTGGCGCCGACCAGCGATCCCCACAGACTAACACTATCCTACACACGCTAGGGACAATTTAAAATTTGATCGAAGCCAATTAGCCTACAAACCTGTACGTCTTTGGAGTGTGGGAGGAAACCCGAGATCCCGGAGAAAACCCTCACCGGTCACGGGAGAACATACAAACTCCGTACAGACAGCACCCGTAGTCAGGATCGAACCCGGGACTCTGGCGCTGTAAGGCAGCAACTCTAACCCTGCGCCACCGTGCCGCCCGATAGCCTGCTTGTGTGCTGAAGTATTTTCCATTGCAAATTCTCAGCGAATGTCATTTTGCCACATTACCATTATTGTCTAAAACTACTGCTAATATCATTTGCAATCAAAATGGCTCACAATGGCGTTCCTGCATTAAATTAGGGACCATATGCTTTGGGACAAGCTTGGATAAGAAAAGTTCTAAGCCTAGTATTTGACTCACAAGCTGAAAATGTGATTTATTAGCGGAAGCACAAACCCGAACAGCTATGCATTCACATCCTAAATGGCACCTAGACTGCAATTAATTGACTTTGAAAAGATTGCCCAGATCTATAGAGATAGGACAAGGTCTTCAGTGTTGTTCCTCCAATTTGCGCTGGGCCCCACTCTGACTATGGAGGAGGCCCAGGACAGGAAGCTCAGTGTGGGATGAGAGGGGGAGTTAAAGTGTTTTTAGCTTTTTCTTTGCATATGGTTATCCAAGGATGTTGGAGTTGCCCCGTTGGAATCCATCCGCCCAGTGTGAATCCATCAGTGTTGAAGAACATGAGGCCAGGGCAGGACTGAACCTCCTTGCATTGAATATTTGGGTAGAACTATTTCACATCCAGCCAAATGAATAGTTGAGAGCACGTGTGGAAAACAGTGTGCCTGAAAATAGGGCACATTCAGCTTCCCCACCTGTGGCAGTAGCACAAGGGGATAGAGTGGTTCAATGGTGTATGGTATGCTTGCCTTCATTGCAAGGGGGCATTGAATATAAGAGTCAGGAAGTCATGATTCAGCTCTAGAGGACTATGTTTAGGCTGCATTGGTCGTATTACATGCTGTTCTGGTCACGAGGGAAGACGAGGAGGCTTTGGAGATGGTTTACCAGAATGTTGCCCGGTTAGAGGGCTTCAGCTACAGGGAGAGGTTGGTTAGACTTGGATCGTTTTCTCTGGAATGACAGAGATTGTGCGGGGACCCGATAGAAGAATATAAAATTATGTGGCATAGATAGGGTAGACAATCAGAACCTTTTTTCTCAAGGTGGGAATGTCCAGTACTAGAGGTCATAGCAAGAAGGTGATAGGAGGGAAGTTTACTGGAGATATTACGGGGCAAGTTTTTTTTACTCAGAGAGTGGTGGAGGCTTGGAAGGCATTGCCGGTTGTGGTGGTGGAGGCATGTACGGTGGTGATGTTTAAGAGGCATTTGGATAGACACATGGAAGTGCGGGGAATAGCGAGATCGTGTACAAGCAGATGAGGTCTGTTTAACTTAGCAACATGTTGGTGGCTGAAGGGCCTGTTCCTGTGCTGTACTGTCCTGTGCTATGCTCTATGCTATGTGCTCATGACTCTTTGAAGGACCCAAAGAAGGCAAGGGTGAAAATGCGTTTATTGCGAAAATTGTATCAGGCACGGTGGCGCAGCGGTAGAGTTGCTGCCTTACAGCGCTTGCCATGCCGGAGACACGGGTTCGATCCTGACTACGGGTGCTGTCCACACAGAGTTTGCATGCTCACCCCATGACCTTTGTGGGTTTTCTCTGAGATCTTCCGTTTCCTCCCACACTCCAAAGACGTACGGGTTTGAAGGGTAATTGGCTTGTTTAAAGTGTAAATTGTCCCTAGTGTGTGTAGGATAGTGTTAGCGTGCGGGGACCGCTGGTCGGCGTGGGCCGAAGGGCCTGTTTCCGCGCTGTATCTCTAAACTAAACTAAATTAAAAAGCATCGATACTTGCTACGATTGAGTAGTTACACACTCGCTTCTTTCTGCCTTGCTATCTGACAGCAGACATCTGCGTGAATGAAAATGTACAGTAACTAAAGTTTCACATGTTCCTCCAGACCAGGAAGATCTAAATCAACGTGGAACATAAAATGTACTCGCTCACCAACGAAGGGAAAGGCCAAACTCATGCCTACAACAAAAAAACTTAATTACACAATAAGTTATGGTCCTGCCCAGTGTTAACACTCTTAGGACAGAGCTGTGACTGTGGCATCAAATATGTATCATCCATCACGCTCTCAGCAAGAACTGTACTCATTTATAATTGATTCCAGAAGTGCCCTGCAAGATCAAAACAGCAGATGACAGGAGTTCAGATCTAGGCTATGTGAGCCTGTTAGAGGATCAGATGAAGTAAAATCTATTGGTGCAGGAAGGGGGAAGCAAAGTTAACTTTGTACGGTGCAAGCATGAAACTGGAAACCAAACATTCAATAATAGTTCGATAGATCAATAGTACGGCACAGTGGCGCAGCAGTAGAGTTACTGCCTTACAGCGACAGAGCCCCGGGCTCATTCCCGACTACGGGTGCTGTCTGTACGGAGTTTGTACGTTCTCCCCGTGACCTGCGTGGGTTTTCTCCGAGATCCTTGGTTTCCTCCCACACTACAAAGACGTGCAGGTTGCCCCTGTTCCATTATCTAAAGGGGCTGCTCCTTGCCTTCCGGCTGCATTTCTCACCCACCGTCCTCATCTTTGGACACCCTGTGACCAGGGGAGAGGGTAGGGCCGAAGATGTCCTGATTGGGTTGCTCCTGGGCCTGGCCAAGCTGGCCATCTGCGAGCCATGGCACCAGGCGGAAGAGGGCTCAGCCCGAGCCGGCTGCCTGGCGCTTTTCTGGGGTTGCATCCGCGCCCTGGGAAATTTCCGGGACCGCTGGGCACCGTTGGGCGCTGAATGTATCCTTGACAAGGATTGTATCAGAGTTGTAAAGTCGTTTATTTAGTATATTTGTTTGTCTTGTATTATGGTGGTAGCTTCTGTTTTGTTTTATTGGATGGAAATATTATTTTTTAATAATTGAATAAATGTTTTGAATTTAAATAAAATATATATATATCTATATATATATATAGAGAGAAGTGCAGGTTTGTAGGGTAATTTGTCTTGGTATAGAGGTAGAATTGTCCCTTGTGTGTGTGGGGTAGTGTTAATATGCGGGGATGACTGGTCAGTGTGGATACGGTGGTCTGAAGGGCATGTTTCCGTGCTGTGTCTCTAAATTAAACTAAAAAAAGTGAATTCAATAGTGCATTAATTTCAAAGGTGCAAAACACAGTGAAATTATTTTTGAGTCGCCAGAGTTGATGCCATTTCTAAAGTCCAGTCCGCGCGTTAGGTTTTATGGAGCCGGGTCTGCCTCAGAGGGCGGTGGAGGCGGGTACTCTGGGTGCTTTCAAGAGAGAACTAGATAGGGCTCTTAAAAATAGCGGAGTCAGGGGATATGGGGAGAAGGCAGGAACGGGGTACTGATTGGGGATGATCAGCCATGATCGCATTGAATGGCGGTGCTGGCTCGAAGGGCCGAATGGCCTACTCCTGCACCTATTGTCTATTGTCTGATCTAGGCGAATTGCTAACGTCATTGGAGTGTGGAAGGAAACCGGAGCACCTGGAAGAAGGCCATTGTCTTTCTTTCTCCAATCCTGCACCTGATGTTCTTTGCCTCAGCAGGAGTTGAAGCTCAGCATGTTTCTAATGAACATTTTGCACAAATGCGTCATGGCGTTTCAACTCTTGTTCACAATGCCTGACCCCTTGAAGCCTGAAATGAAAAAAAGTTAAAATCCTCCGCGATTGCAACTCCATTAGCTTTATCCACTTCTGCAATCTGCAACATCTCTGTTTTTACAAATCCTACTGACTACTGGGAGGTCTGCAGTCTGACCCCATCAAAGCGATCCTAGTGTTTGCTGTAATTTAGTGCAAAGCACATTTGCTTCTGGCTCAGAACTGCTTCTGGTTCAACCTTCTCCAGAGACTTAACCTCAGATGTCTAGACTTGTGCTCTGATGCAGTGCTAAGGGGTAAACTTCAGTTTAGTTTATTTTGGAGATACGGAGCGGAAACAGGCCCTTTGGCCCACGGAGTCCGTGCTGACCAGCGATCCCCGCACACTAACACCATCCTACACACACTAGGGACAAGTTACAATTTTACCGAAGCCAATTAGCCGACAACCCTGTGGGAGTAACCCGGAGAATACACACGCAGGCCACGGGGAGAACGTACAAACTCTGTGCAGACAAGCGCCCGTAGTCAGGATCGAACCCTGGTCTCAGGCGCTGTAAGGCAGCAACACTACTGCAGTGCCACCATGCCGCCCAACTATTTTGTCAGAGATAGACACAAAAAGTTGGAGTAACTCAGCGGGACCGGCAGCATCTCTGGAGAGAAGGGACGCATTCCTGTTGAGTTACTCCAGCTTTTTGTGTCTGTTAAACCAGCATCTGCAGTTCCTTCCTACATATATTGTCAGAGATGCTGCCTTGAAGGTGAAATCTTAAACTGAAGACGTATCTCCCACCATGGGTCGGGTCTATTCCCCAAAAGTATCTGAGAATTGTGCAACGATGTCAATGGCTGTAATATCATAAAATCTGGCGGCTATCTGCTCGATCTTATCACCAATCATAGGAATTTATTATGTGCTAATTAACTACCATTTTTCCAACATTGCAAGTCTTCCGACACTTTAAAATACATTATATTGGCTGTAAAGTGCTTTGGGACACAGTGCTAAAACAAGTGGAAGACGTCCTGTTCTTTCAATCCTCATTTAGAACACAGTGCAGGGGGAGAGAGATGGCAGTTTCAGTGCAATATCTGGAGTTTGCCATGTGGATGGTACCTTGGCAGACTGGTTCATTACTAGACGGCCCCAGTCTCATCTTCAACTGCATTTAGAGATGAGCATCATCTTTGATGAAATTCAACCTACTGGCAGTTTAGTTTACTTTACAGATACATGATAAGGGATTGTGTACGAAGGAACTGCAGATGCTGGTTTAAACCGAAGTTAGACACAAAAAGCTGGAGTAAATCAGCGGGACAGGCAACATCTCTGGAGAGAAGGAATTCATGGCATTTTGGGTCTGAAGACAGGTCTCGACCCGAAACGTCACCTATTCCTTCCCTCCAGAGATGCAGCCTGTCCCGCTGAGTTACTCCAACTTTTTGTGTCTGTAATAATAAGGGAATAACGTTTAATGCAAGGTAAAGCCAGCAAAGTGCGATCAAGGATAGTCCGAGGGATATCAAAGAGGTAGTTCAGCACTACTCTCTAGTTGTTGGTAGGATGATGGGGTGGGAGATTGCAACCTTCACTTGGTCCGCCCTGTTTCGACGATTGCAATCCACCCCGCGTGCACAATCAAATAAGATCAAATGGAACAAGTTGTCCTACAACTTTAGGCCGTGCACGCCATACGCAAGGAGAAGAAGAAGAAGGTAGGATGGTACAGTTGCCTGATAACAGCTGGGACAAAACTGTCGCTGAATCTGATGGTGTGTGTTTTCACACTTCTGTACCTTTTGCCCGATGGGAGAGGGGAGAAGACAAGAAGGAGTGGCCAGGGTGCGACTCGTCCTTGATTATGCTGCTGACCTTGCCGCGGCAGCGTGAGGTATAAATGGAATCAATGGAAGGGAGGTTGGTTTGTGTGATGATCTGGGGCTGTGTCCACAATTCACTGCAATATCTTACGACCCTGGATGAAGCTGTTCCCAAACCAAATTAAGAACATAGAACATAGAACAGGATCAGGCCCTTCAGCCCACAATGTCCATGCTGAAAATGAAACCCCTTACATGTTCTTTGTACCTTTCCATATCTTGTTTCCCTTTCCCCTGACTCTCAGTCTGAAGAAGGGTCTCGACCTGAAACATCACCCATTCCTTCTTTCCAGAGATGCTGCTGCCTGTCCCGCTGAGTTACTCCAGCATTTTGCGTCTATCTTCTATGTTGAAAATCATGTCCAGTTTTAAGTTATTCATATCCCTCCATTCCATGCATACCCATATGTCTATGTAAAAGTCTCTAAAACAGCACCTCATTCTACCCACCACCCTCTGTGTAAATATGAAAATTACCCCACACATCTCCTATACATTTTGTCCCCTTCACCCCTAAGAAGTTATAGGAACGATATTGTCAAGCTTGAAATGGCTCAGAAAAGATTTGTTGTTGATGTTGTTGCCAGGACTAGATGGTGTGAGCTATAGGGAGAGGTTGAGTAGGCTGGGTCTCTATTCCATGGAGCGTAGGAGGATGAGGGGAGATCTTATAGAGGTAGACAAAATCATGAGAGGATTAGATCGGGTAGATGCAAGGGTCTTTTACCCAGAGTAGGGGAATTGAGGACCAGAGGATATAGGTTCAAGGTGAAGGGGAAAAGATTTAATAGGAAACCGAGGGCAAACAAGCTGCCAGAGGAGGGAGTTGAGGCTGGGACCATCCCATTGTTTAAGAAACTTTTGGACAGGTACATGGATAGGACAGGGTTTGGAGGGTTATGGACCAAGCTCAGGCATGTAGGGCTAGGGTAGATGGGACATTGTTGGCCAGTATTGGGCAAGTTGGGCTGAAGGGCCTGTTTCCACACTCTGTTACTCTATGACTGGGAAAAAGTTCTGATGGTGTGACTATGGCTATTGTCCACATATCCTCCACCCTTCCTGAGATCTAACGTCATCTATTGCCAGCCCTGATCTCACCTCCAGATTATTCCATTCCCCACCACCCCCCTCACCCCCCCCCCCCCCCCCCCACTCCCCCCCCCCCCCCAACCCCCTCTTCCCACCTCTACATTCAGTCTGAAGAATGGTTCTGACCCGTAACGTCACCAACTCCTTTTCTCCAGAGATGCCGCCTGACCCACATGCTGAGTTACCCAAGCATTTTGTGTCTATCTTCGGTGTAAACCAGCATCTGCAGTTCCTTCCCACACAGTACTCGGATTTGCTACTTGGGGTTATGTGCTACTTATTCTTCTTGCCTATGGAGTGCACAGCCTAAAGTTGAAGACACCAAAAACACCACATCTATTTGTTTTGTGCACATATGGCTTGATTGCATTAGTCGAAACAGGGTGGACCACGTGAAGGTTGCAATCTCCCAACCCTGGTGATACGCTAAATTACAGAGTAATCGTACAATTGTAACATGACGTTTCAACTCTCGTGTACAATGCCCTGGCCCTTGCAGCAAGCATACCAAATGCCTTTTTTAATCACTACCCATCCAACCACCTAAACTCCTTGTATTAATGCAATCCCAGTCAATGTTAAAATCCTCCAGTCGTGCAACTCTATCACTTTTACACCACTCAGCGATCTGCCTCCATCTCTGTTCTAACACTTCCTACTGACGAATGTGTACAGCACAGAAACGGTCCCACCTTGTCCATATTATACTTCGCAAATATTTCATTACAGTAAAATGCTCATTTAAATGCTCCATTTGGTTCAAGGAGTGCCTGTTGCCCTTGAATGTTTGTTTTTTGACACAAGTAAAATGATAGTTGGTTTAACAGAGATTAATGCCATGCACATTGCAAAGGCTGCAATGTTTGGTTGATGTGTGCAATATTCTGCTCATCTGGGTCAGCAAAGAGTTTCACTAATCATTGTTCTTCAGATACAACATTGAAATCTAGAATTTATCAACTGGCATAATACTGGTATATCTTTGTACACACAGTGAGGCTCTTTAAACTATTCCCTTGATCAGTTATAAATTGCTTTAATAAACACATTCACGATAATATCATATTTCACGGGAGAGAGGGGGCGGTGTGAATGTTAAAAACCAAGAACTAATTCCTTGGTCTCTTTTCCATGGGCGAGAATTCATTAGTTCTGTAATTGCAATCAGATGGAGTGATATTGGGAGTTGTTAGATAAAATAAAGGAAATATCCCTAAATTGGGATTTGAATCTTTAAAAGATAATATTTTGCAAAGCGTTACTTTTAAGGCATCCTAACTAGAAAGTTTTTTTTGAACTCTTTGCTAAGGTACCAAGGAGAGGGTTTATTTTTGTTTAATACAACATTATCTGCTGTTCAATACAAATTAAGTGACTTGTGTGCAGGAAGGAACTGCAGATGCTGGTTAACACCGAAGATAGACACAAACTGCTGGAGTAACTCAGCGGGACAGGCAGCATCTCTGGGTAAAAGGATAGACCCATTCCTTTTATCCAGAGATGCTGCATTGTCCTGCTGAGTTACTCCAGCATTTTGTGTCTATCTTAAGTGACCTGTTGATGTCTGTCAACTCTCTGGGGGAAGAAAATGTTCGCACTTCTCGATGCGACCACTAGATGGAGAACTTTGTTTTAAGCCGTAATCGATTCCCAGGCATCAATTAATGTGATGATCTTTCCAATCGATAATCAATTAGTGTTATTTCCCCGCAGACTCTTGCATGTTTCTGCTGCCTATTGATATGGGTAATGTTAAAGAAATAAAGACATCCAAGAATGAAACTGATTATGATGAAATGTAGTGACCCCAAAATGTGCTTTTATATCAAATGTGGGTTTAGTTCAGTTTAGTTTAGTCACGTGTGCTGAGGTACAGTGAAAAGCTTTTGTTGCGTGCTATCCAGTCAGCGGAAAGACAATACATGATTACAATTGAGTCATCTACAGTGTACAGATACATGGAAAGGGAACAACATTTAGTCCAAGGTGGGTGTATAAGGAGAGAGGTCAGAACTACTCCAGTCTAGTCAGCGGGAAGATGGGGTTTTATGTAGTGGCAATTTGACATCTGGATTGGAAGTTAGTCCAACGCTCCTTGTCAATTTCCCTCTGATTTCCACTGGTCATCTGCACCCAGAGCTACAATATGGCAAACATTGATGGTCTGATATCACAAATTGGGATATAGATCACTCAGTCCACCTTCTCTATGCGGCAAATACTTTGTTAAGGTTGTACGATCAAAACGTAAACCTTGAATGGTACGTAATGGAATATTCATGTTATATTTACACATTTGCTTCCATTCCAGCCTCGAGTGAGGACGATGGATTCTGTGGTACACAATCAGTGATAGAAACGTATCATATCCAGGGTTGGGGTGGGGGGGGAGCAGGCACACAGTTGGCATATCCAGGGGTAGGGGTGGGGGGGGGAAGCAGGCACACAGTTGGCATATCCAGGGGTAGGGGTGGGGGGTAAGCATGCACACAGTTGGCATATCCAGGGGTAGGGGTGGGGGGAAGCATGCACACAGTTGGCATATCCAGGGGTAGGGGTGGGGGGGGGGAGCCTGCACACGGGGTGGCCTCTTAAACATTTGTGTAATATTGTAATATATTTAAGGCGGAGATTGCCAGATTCTTGATTAGTACGGGTGTCAAGTGTTATGGGGAGAAGGCAGGACAATGGGGTTGAGAGGCAGAGATAGATCAGGCATGATTGAATGGCGGAGTAGACTCGATGGGCTGAATGGCCTAATTCTGCTCCTATCTCGTATAACTTATGAAAATCATATCGCAGCCGGATTAAATAAACCATTGGTGATTCCAGTCAATTTTTTTTCCCTTTTTCTTTATTGTGTAAAAATAAAACTGACAGTACATGTCACATTTGCATCAAATGAAAAAGCATAAATGACATAAAAACAGCGCTTTATTAAGAAATGGTTGCTTTATGTAATTTCTAACCTTACACTGTCCAGAAATGAGATATACCATTGAATGTGCATCTGGAGTTGGAATATTTAAAGCTTTGGCTTCAGTGTGATAGTTTCTGGTATTACAGAACTTCCTTCTAGTGTACAATATTTACATTTATAAATATTTTACTTGCAAAGAACCAAATGTTTGACAAAATCAATATTTTTTCACCTAAATATTTTTTTTTGAGGGGGGGGGGAAGGGGGGGAAACATCCTCATTCAGCAATCAAATTCGATAAAAATCCTCATACATTTGCAAAATTTATTTATTTATTGGTAAAAAATACTTGTCGCTAGAGGGTGCGACATTATACTTGTTATTCATCCCCCCCCTTGGCGATCACCTGCTGTAAGAACTGCTTTTCAAAATAAACGCACATATTACTCTGAGTCGCCATGCTATAAGCAAATGACGTGACTAGGATGAGGTGTTCCTTAAAAATAACAACCACTTTATTCTACACCTTCGATTGACCAGTACATGTTCAACATATTAAGCCGTATCTTCGTTAATACTCGTGTGTATCAGTAGCATACATAGTCACAGCGTTTTATTTTTTTTTTTAAACAAGATGTATTCCTATAACGCAATTATCTCAAATAACGTGTGGGTTTTTTTTGTTTAATGTGTTTTGATTTATGCAAAAAGGAAAAACGAGGAGAGAGAAAAAAAAACTACTTGTTGCATTTTTGTACCCATCAAAGGCACTCGGGCTAATTGGCATCAAGTAAACACATCATCGGATACTGAAAGCAAACTGCTTTTCCTCGAGTAGACTGCTTGCTGTCAGTTGAAGTTCCAAGAGAATATTTTGATACACTCTCTATATTACGCCTGAGAAGCATGATCCAGTTGTCATGGCAAGGATTTGTAATTTTTTTTTTTTACGAACTTAAGTATTTTTTTTGCACGAAATTCCTTTAAGTTTCATTCCTGATAAAAGAAATTTGATTTTGGAGTCGTAAAAGAGAGTCCCTTCTTCTTCGACGCGAATTAATTGATCTGGCGGCAGGCTTCGAATGTCCACTTGGTGGCGCCACCGTAGATGTCCACATTGGCTTCAGTCCAGGCAATGACATTGCCTACCAGGTTCTTGGCGCTGCAGTTGGCCAGGCTGTAGACTTCTCCAGGAGTTAGGACCCTGTCCCACATGTGGAAGTGCGACATCTCGCCCACAAAGGCCTGGGTGGCATCAAAACCTCCTCCTAACATGTCCTGGTTTAGGAAAAGAAACACACACACAAAAAAAAACAAATCAAGGATTAGAATGGAACTGCAGAAACTTGTGAATTTTGCACAAAACGCCAAGTGCTGGAGTAACTCAGCGGGTCAGGCAGCATCTGTGGAGGGAATGGACAAGGGACAGACCCTTCTTGAGACGCAGGGATCTACCTCCATTCCATAGACTAACCACAACCTGGACCTCGCAACGTGCAGGAAGGAACTGCACATGTTTGGTTGCACCTAAGATGCACACGAAATGCCGGAGTAACTCATCGGGTCAGGCAACATCTCTGGAGAAAAGGAATAGGCAATGTTGCCGGTCGAGAAGATCCTGGGCCTCACAAAGTTGTTTATCAGACACGCAAGAACAACTTTGGAATAATTACATTGGAACAAAAGGTAGGTTTGTCGACAAGAAAGCTTTAAAGAGATATGGGCCAAACGCAGGCAGGTGGGACAGGTGGGACATCTTGATCGGTGGTGAGTTGGGTTTCCATGCTGGTGTAACTCTTATGACTAATTACACATTACTGCTTTCTCTCCCATAAGCCCAGAGTTCAGTTATAGTTATAAGTCAGTTATTGAGGGCTGCTCTTAAAATACTAATTATGCAGGTGGCAAAATGCCGTTGTTGGTATAATGTTAGATCATGTATCTCAATGGCCGTTAGAGAGATAATGTTAAAACCTCATTCTGATCTCCAATGTCCAAGAATCCATTCATTTTTTTAACCGAAGGGCAGGTGGAGTTATTGTTTGCTCTGGTCGTGGCTGGAAAAAATCCACCATGACAAATTCGTTGACACACCAAAGCCTCTATAAACATCTCCATTGACCTCTCTAAGCAGGTGTTCAAATGAAGCCCCCTGGCAATATGTTAGCACTCCAGTAACCTTAGTTTATAAACACCAGCTTGTGTCCATTCATCGATTCTATTGAAATGACTACTATGAATGGGTAATATTGAGAATTAGGTAATGCCGTCAGTGGCGGGAGTTACATCTCATTCAATGGTCTTTTGAGTCAAGGACCAAGTGTCGGAAACGGAACAATGAAACTCGCCAGTGAACGCACACGCACGCCACAAGCTGATGGCTCCAGTAATTGATCTAATTTCTCACCTGGCGCGTCTACTGGGTGACCAGAAGCCACCACATTGGTGTAAAGTCAGCAAGCACAGCTCCTTGTCGCCCTTTCCCGAGACCAGCGCTAATATTTGATTCATTGTTATATTTCCACCATTCATTCTGCTGCTGCTTTTTGTGCAGCAACTGCCCTCTACCGTCGGGTTTGATCTTAGAGTCACAGAGTCACACGGCGTGGAAACATACTCTTCGGCCCAACCTGTCCATGCCGACCAACAGGCCCCAACTACACTAATCACTCCTGCCCGCATTTGGCCCATAAATCCTTCTAAATCTAAGATACAAAATGGAGAAAAGAGATGCTGCCTGACCTGCTGAGTTACTCCAGCAGGTTGTGTCTATCTTCAGTGTAACCTAGCATCTGCAGTTCCTTCTTACACATTCCCTCTAAACCTATCTCACCTATGTACCTATCAATGTTTCTTAAACGCTACGATTGTATCTGTTTCAACTACCTTTGGCAGCTGGTTCCATCTTGATTATGGAGGGCATTTAGGAAGCCTGGACGCTTGCATTGGACAACATGACAGCTCTGGATCCGAACGGCCATTCGACCGACCGTGTTGTTATTTTTCAATCATCCACCCACCTGCTCTTGGCCCAGAACCATGATGCCGCCTGGTTTGATGGGGTGCCAGGGAGCTAGGTTTTCGCCATTCCCTCTCTTCAGGCCTTCTTGGTACGCCTCCCACACGCCATCTCTTGTGGACCAGGTGACGCAGATGTGGTGCCACTTTCCATCGTTGATAACGAACGGTAGTTTCGCCACCTATAAAAAGTGACATGTTATACAGTTGACATGTGGTTGCTTTTCCCATCGCTGTTCATAAGTTGTAGGGGAAGAATTGGGCCATTCGGCCCATCAAGTCTACTCCGCCATTGAATCCTAGCTAATGTATATTTCTCCCTTCAATCCCATTCTTCCGCCTTCTCCCCATAGCCCCTGACACCCGCACTAATCAAGTCGTCGAATCAACTTTCTGGAGTCGATGTTTAACGCTAGTCTCACGCACAAGTAACAGCAGATGTTGGAATCTTGAGCAAAATACAGAGTACTGGAGTGATTCTCAATGGGTCACGTCTGACATTTACAGTGTAGAAACAGGTCCTTCGGCCCAACTTGTCCACACCGGTCAACATGTCCCATTTACACTGGTCCCATCTGCCTGCGTTTGCCCCTTAGCCCTCTAAACATGTTCTATCCATGTGTCTAATGGTAGATTAAGATGCTAAGATATCTGCAGATTAATACAACGAGCTGGAGTAACTCGGTAGGTGGCATCTGATCCACTGAGTTACTCCAGCACGTTGTGTCTAATGCTAGATTAACGCGTCAATTGATTAAAGTAATTCAATTGATTAAAGTAAATTAAACTGGAGTAATATTGGGCCAGAATAAATACTAGAAACATCCGGCAGGTCGGACAGCACCCGTGGAGAGAAGCGCTGAACGTTTCAGGTAGATGACCTTTCTGTAATCTCAAACAGTCACACTGTTTATCCAACCGTGACTGCTGCCTGACTCGGTGTGTTTCCGATACTATCTATTGTGGTTTCAGATATCCCCCATCAGAACGGATAGACTTGGATTGTTTTCTCTGGAATATGCCCGAGGCTGAGGGAGAGACCATTTGTTGAAGAAGGGTCTCGACCCGAAACGTCACCTATTTCCTTCGCTGCATAGATGCTGCCTCACCCCGCTGAGTTTCTCCAGCATCTTTGTCTACCTCTGAGGGGAGACCTGATAGAAGTTTGTGAAATTCTGAAAGGCCAAGATAGGGTAGACAGTCAGACCACCACCCCCCCCCCCCCCCCCCCCCCCCCCCCCCCCCCCACCTCCCTGGCGGGAATAGCCAAAGACTGCAGGTCATCGCTTTAAGAAGAGTGGGAAAGTGGAAAGGATACTTTAAGAGGGGCACGTTTTATTTTTACACAGAGGGCGGTGGGTACCTGGAACACGTTACGTGGTGGTGGAGGCAGAGGCAGGCTAGATAGGGACATTTAAGAGACTTTTAGATATGTACATGGATACAGAGATATGTACATGGATACAGAGGGAATGTATCACGGGCGGGCAGTTGAGGTTAGTTTATTTTGGCATCATGCTCCGCACAGATATTGTGGGCCGAAGGGCCTGTTCCTGTGCTGTACTGTTCAGTGTTCTATCAGCAGCGGGCGATAAGTGGGGGGGGGGGGGGGGGGGGGGGGGGGGTGGGGGACAGGGTACTTCGGTTCATTCCTATCACTGAACCACGAGATCTCTGTGTTCCTTCATGTTCCAGAGGGCCGGTCGATATAACAATCATTAGTTAAGGGCCGGAATAGAGAATCGGATCCCGTGTACAGCAAGAAAAGTCTTTATCCGTTGCAAAGGTTTTCAGTGGAATGTCCCACGTGTGGGCACGTATTACGGGGACGGGAAATAACGCGGGAAGCGCGATGCACAAGAGACTGCAGATGCTGGAATCTTGAGCACGACACGAGGTGCTGGAGGAACTCAGCGGGTCAGGAGGCATCTAGGAAGAGAGTGGACGGATGCCATTTCGGGGTCTTCAGACTATTGTAGTTAGGCGGGGGGGGGGGGGAGAAAAGCTGGAAAGGAGTGTCAGGGGTTATGGGGAGAAGGCAGGAGAATGGGGTTAAGAGGGAAAGATAGATCAGCCATGATTGAATGGCGGAGTAGACTTGATGGGCCGAATGGCATAATACTGCTCCTATCACTCATGAGAAGTTAAACCCTGGGGACATAACTGGCAAGTGACAGCTGAAGACAACGGGAACTGCATATGCTGATTTACGAGGGGAAAAAACACAAAGTGCTGGAGTAACTCAGTGGGTCAGGCAGCAACTCTGGAAGATGGGCAAGTTTGGGTTGGGGACCTTCTGACTGATTGTGGGGGGGGGGGGGGGGGGGGAAGCTGGAAGAGACATGTGGATACAAGTGAAGGGGATTTGGAATTGGACTATTGCAGGCCAGTAAAATGGGCAATATGGACTGGTGCAAGGGTTCAATCTGAGGCAAGTTTACCCCCAGAGGGTAAATGTCGCCTACCAGGGAGTTAATTTGGTGATTCTGGATTTGTACATATTGTTTCTCATTGACTGACTGTGTTTGGTTCTGGTATACCGGTATCTGTTCATCATTAGTTGTTCATAAGTAAGTGAAATCACATTGTTATGTGCTATTAAAGTTGCCAGGGGTAAACGGGACGAAATTGGTTGGGGTCCCCTGGACTAGTGGGAGGGTCTAGGGCCAGAGGTCATAGCCTCAGGTGTTTCTTTGGGAAGGAGATGGGGTGGAATTTCTTTAGGCAGAGGGTGGTGAATCTGTGGAATTCCTGATCACAGAAGGTCGCGGAGGCCAAGTCAGTGGATATTTTCAAGGAAGAGCTTGATAGATTCTTGATCAGTACGGGCATCGGGGGTTATGGGGAGAAGGTGGGCGAATGGGGTTAGGAGGGAGAGATAGATCAGCCTGAATCAGATTGAATGGCGGAGTAGACTTGGGGCTCCTATCACTTATGATGGGCCGAGGGGCCTGTCTCCGCGCTGTTTGACTCCACACGCCGCTCCTCTACCTTGTCGTTGATGAGGATCTCCATCGGATTGTTCCCCCACTCGATGAGAACCAGTTCGTTCGCTTGTCCCGGGACGGCGTAGGAGAAGGGAGTTCCGACGCCGGGAGAGGCGTTTGACTTGAGCCACATACACACAGTCATGGCATACATCTCGGGCAAGCTTTTCTTCACCTTGGCATACATGTAGTTTGTTCGCAAGGGGAAAGTGATCTGGAATTTATCAGTCGGCCTGGAGTTTTTTTGCCCTAAAAGCAACAAATAACAACACGATGGAATTAAACACAAGGAACTGCAGATGCAAAAAAAAGACAAGAAGTGCTGGAGTAACCCAGCGAGCTCGGCAGCATCTCTGGAGAAGTGTAGGGAGGAACTGCATATGCTGGTTTACACCAAAGATAGACACGAAATGCTGGAGCAACTCGGCGGTTCAAACGGCTTCTGGAGAGAAAGCGGATATGTGACGTTTCGGGTCGGGACCCTTCAACAGACTGAAGAAGGGTCTCGACCCGAAACCTCAGCGAATCCTTTCCTCCAGCGATGCTGCCTGGCCCGCTGAGTCCCGCCAGCATTTTATGTTTAGCTCCAGCATCTCCGGACAACACGGATAGGCGACGGGACCCTTCTTCGTGTTAAATTGATTGTATTATTTTTGCTGAAGGGGTGTATTATTCGAAGCAAAGGTTAGTTTGGATGATAAGCGAGTGGACACTGATGATCGGGATACTGGACCGGGACCATATCTTACATAACTGACACTCGGATTAATTCCCAACAGCGCATCCCGCAGTATAATCCGAGTCATGTGAGCGGCGTGCTGGGGCCCCGTTCATTGCAAGACAGTGGGACACTCTGCTGCGCAAATCATATTGCAGTAACGCGGTCGTGGTGTGGGGAGGAGGAGGGGGGGGGGGGGGGGGGAGGAGGAGGAGGAGGGGGGGGGGGGGGGAGGGGGGAGAGGAAGGGAGGGGGCGGTCTCCACACTCGGACATCCGGAGGAAATTTTACCCAAGCCAATTGCTCCTTGCGGTCGTAATGCGCTTGTGGGACGGACTTCATCGGTAGCTCCTTCGTTTCCCAACTAACACAAACACAGCGCCCGCGGCTGCGGCGAACTTGCTAAACAAAACATATAGGCGCCGCTTCGTGCAGCGGCGGGAACTAACGGGAAGGAACTTAGCGGGGTTTCTGCACAGGCATTTTCACATTCTCTTAATGTTTACACCTGCATTTCGACCTCCTTGTCCTCCAAAAGTGGTTGACATCATTCATTAATATTTAAGAGCATCATTCACGGAATACAATGATAAGATGTTACCAGTTCCCCTTAGACACCCGCCCGCCTCCCATCAATAGAGGTCTCAGAAGCAAACAATCTAGATTTGCAGCTTACTTTATAACTGTGGATTTTACAGCGAGCGAGCGTTAAAAACGCTTGTTCCTGACGGAATGTAACTTCATTAGTTAAAGCTTCGAGCTCAGAGTTTCCCCAAATGTCCTACATACCTTTCTCCAAATCGCTGATCCTCTGGTGCAGGGAATTAAGAGCGTTTTCAATCTTGCCCCTGTTCTCCGTCGTGTCGTTCCGCACGATGTTTTTTGTCTCTTCCAAGCTGTTGACCCGGGATAGCACCTGCTTCTCCAAATCGTCTATCTTGTTCTGCAGGAGATCTTTCAAGGTGTTGGTCTGAGCGGTGGTGTTGGCTCGGTTGTACTGCTGTAGTCAGTCAGTCAGTCGGGCGCACACACACACACACATACCGCACACAGAGAGAATACAACCGCGTGAGATGCTGATCACTAGCCGGGGCAAAGCTTTAAGTAAAGCGCGCCGCATTA